>NW_022596329.1:0-10833 GCF_009176505.1 Sitodiplosis mosellana | reverse complement strand
AACGGTCAGAAGTACCAGAGGACCTTCACTCGCGCGCGCGCTCGTTTGGTCCTCTGGTACTTCTGACCGTTGCTGACCGTACCATTTTTCATATTTTAGTATAAATAGTTCAGTTTAGTACAAGAGAGCACAAGGTCTAGAAAAAAGCACTTTTCTACATTCTCCTTGGAAACCACTGAAAATGCGTTTGGCCGCCGGCGGCCAAGAGTAATATTCAATATAAACTTTTGGCCGCCGTTAAAAACGACTTTTAGCCGCGGGCGCCCAAAAGGTACTTTTGATATTACGCTTGGCCGCCAACGGAAAATCACTTTTAGCCGGCGGCGGCCAAGAGTAATACTTTGAAAATCACTTTTGGACGCCAGCGGTCAAGTGCAATTTTCCGTCGGCTGCTAAAAGTTAGGCGGCCAAGTTACCTATCCCCATTTGAAATCATATTTAAATGAGAATTTGATTCCATAACACACTCCTCTTCCTTGGAAAATAAAATTTTCCCAAAATTTTATTCAACTTCCGCACATCTCCCTTTTATTGGCTTCAGATCGGGTAATTAACTATTATTTGAGGTGTACTTATATGCTTCTTCTTCCATTTTTGTTGGGCACACATTAGCCATCTTTTCTTCGGAAAGCAAACGGCTGGTTATAAGTATTGCGTGAATTTCTATTCTTCATTTCCCATCTTTTCGATACTGTTCGGCATTCTTTTAGTGGGGAAAGAACTATCCATTTTTTAAGTAGTATTTTGACACTTGACAGCAGCACATCGCATGTGCCGACGGGTTAAGGAAAATATTGAATAAACGTTCTATAAACGATAAAAATCATAAAAATCAACAATTTTGATTAAAACCAGTGTAGTTTCACGAGTAGTTTCACAGTGAAGTTTTGTCTCGTGTTTTTTTCCGAACAAATTGCGAAAAATTCGAT
The DNA here is from genome assembly GCF_009176505.1 of Sitodiplosis mosellana. NCBI lineage: Eukaryota > Metazoa > Arthropoda > Insecta > Diptera > Cecidomyiidae > Sitodiplosis > Sitodiplosis mosellana. Next base: position 9,904 of record NW_022596329.1, on the reverse strand, counting down.
CGTTTGATTTGCTGTGTCAACCCAGCGTGTTTCTGCTTTTGCTGTGAACCGGTGACAGGTGTCGACAAACAAACACACATATCTCATAAAAAAAACCAGTTGGAACATATATTTTAAGTGTTTTTCAAATAGTTCTCGACCGATTGGTTGATTTCAGGTAAAATTACCACGATCAGGTGAACTGTTTTCGTTCGATTTGTGAATTTTGTTGTTCAGTGCTGAGGTCGTACACTCGACTCGTTGTTGCGACACACACCGTGAACAGCGACATCTATAAGCGAATAGATTATAGCAGTTTCTAACCTTAAACAGACTTTTCACATACACTCTTCTTTTCAATTGCCGAGTCAAATTTTCAGGTGGACACAATTCAATTCGAATATGGACGTAGCCAATACTGAAACTAACGACGAGAATCGAATCAAATTGGAGGCTGCGGGTGGTGGACACATCGAAAACTCAGCGCAAATGGAGTCTGCCCCCAATGACCAAAGTGTTCAATTGTTTTCAACAAAACTGAACCAAATACAAAATCAAAGACACAATAAATAGTCTTACCTCCGTAAGACGAACTTTTCCGCACCGTTTTCATAGAGTTCAGCTTTTATTCAGATTTTGCCTAAGAAATTTATAAGAATTTTTAGAAAAAAACAACAGTACGTTAATGTATTTTATGGAAAATTGGCTTAAGATTTACCACTCTTTCAAAAATGCAAAATAATCAAGTATTGAAAAAACTGAGCTTTAATCGAAGAACTGCAAATCAGTCAAATATTTGGAGAATGAACTTTGATTTTAATTAAAGCAAAAAATGTGGACGGAAATAATAAGCTATCTCGACAAAATGTTTAATAAGCAAGTTGAATGAACTGATTTTTTTTTGTTTCTTTTTTGATGAAGTTAGACAAAAGCTACCAAACCGAAATCAATTGGTCATTATTGCGATGCAACACTTGAAAACAAGTATCCAAAAACTTAGACAAAAACAAAAATGTGTGTATTATTTATTGTGAAAACAGCTGTAGTTTGTTTCGTATATTCTTTTGATGTGGTTTCGTAGTTCGCTGGTCTTTTTTAAATTATCTGTTTCGTGCTGATTGATTTTTAGATGGTATGTTGCGGGGTTGTGTCCCAAAATGATGGTTGTGGCGTATGCAATCGAGAAAATACCACAGGAACATCCATCTGGTTGCAACGTTACCGGTTCAATGAATTGATACTGTGCTCCGGGGTACAGGCGAGTGAGGATGTTTCGTTGATATACGTCCAATCTTTTGCCATGATTGCCCTCCCCGTGAAGACTGTATAGTGAACTGTGGTGTAATGGCCAAGAAAGCTGGCCTGGCCGCTGTATATTATTTGCAGATCGTCTCGTTCGGCTAGAAGTCGTTTGTATCGCTCTTGTTTTTGTCCATAGCAGACTGGATGCATATTGAATGGTATGGTTCTGTTTGCGTTCACCAAATTTATAATGAACATATCGATTGTCAAATCATTTAAGAATTCTGTTCCAACAATTTGATTTGTGATTGATTCTAGATCTGTATTCTTTGTAGTTTCACACAAGTCTCCGATTTCGCAGTAAAATCCATCCTCTTCCAACTCGGGAAAATCCACATTGTTGAGAATAAATGACACTTCAGAGACGCTATCACATTCGCTATCAGAATCACTATTCAATACCGATTTAATACCAAAAAGGTGGGTTAGCGGGTGCTAGGTTGTTCCTGGGCCTCTATTATTTTGATCAAATAAATCGAGTGGGAGTGATAAAATCCACCTGGGGAGCCTATTTTGGGTACCTCCCGAACAAAAGTTCGATTTTTCAAGGAATTTTGAACTAACATACCGATTTAATACCAAAAAGGTGGGTTGGCGGGTGCTGGGTTGTTCCTGGCCCCTATTATTTTGATCAAATTAATCGGGTGGGCATGATAAAACCCACCTGGGTAGCCTAATTTGGGTACCTCCCGAACAAAAGTTCGATTTTTTGAAGGTTTTTCATAGGCTAGGTATCCTAGGGTACATCTGGGGTGGCTGGAAATTTAATGGTTTCCAAGTCTAACGAAGCACAAACGTTTGGTACTTGCAGAATTTTGTTTCCTATTCTGGTGTTTGAGTAATCGCGCTAACAAATTTTTGCGTACAGCGTACAGCGCACAGCGTACAGGGTACGACACACCCACATTAATATAGCAAAATAACCACTGTATCGTGCTTTTTGGTGTCGAAAATGGATAGAAAAATGGTTTTTCGGGGTACCAAGGTTTTAGAGTGATTACAATACTTTTACTCACGACATGGGCGTGCGAAAAAGTAATAACCACTGTATCGTGCTTTTTGGTGTCGAAAATGGATAGAAAAATGGTTTTTCGGGGTACCTAGGTTTTAGAGTGATTACAATACTTTTACTCACGACATGGGCGTGCGAAAAAGTAAAAAAGAAGGGAAAGAAGATTTAACGCGCGTAAACGATATTCCGCGCAACAAAGCAATGAAGAACGCGTCTCTGAACAAACCTCACACTGTCCACCGACTTCTTCGATGTCATACACAAGCACTCCAAAGGCGACCGACATTTCATTACACCCGTCTTACACGTGGAGTAGTGAAAGTTGTTGGCACCACAGCTACCGCAAGTGATTGGCTCGTTAGTATTGCTGACAATTTGAGTGAGAAGGTGGCGATGAAGTTGAAGGTATGCGAATTTAGCAAGATTCCACACCCGACAACATTTCTGGTCTTCTTTCCATATGGTCGGCAGGACAGTGACCGTTTGCTCTGCATGTTAAATGCATGCAATTCAACACTTCCTGATCTCAGATGGAGCATTGCCCGCCGTAAAGACTCGGATAAGGGCACTCATCTGTTGGTCAAAGTGAATGAAAAGATCAAAAATATAATTGTTGGCAACAACAATTCATTGCATTTCGGGTTGGGCTCGGCTCTTTTTAAAGAACTTGTGCCTAGATCTCAACCGACAATGAAAGCCCCTACTCACCAAACGGTGAGTTTTACTGTTAACACTCATGCGTCAGACGATGATGAAGATTATCTCGACTCAGAGACGCTACAAATGTTTAAAGACGACAACGATTTGACAGTGAGAGCCGCACCATCAACTTTGTTGAGTGGAAACGGCACTCAAAGCCAATCTCGTGTGTTCATTAAACCATCCGTTCTGGGTGATGCCTTGGCACACAAAGACAGTCTTAAACAAGACGAGTCTTTGGTAGCGCCAACATCTGAAATCAATTTACCAAATACTGTAAAGGATATAGAAAAGGCTGAGGGCGACGGGATGGACACAGACCAAGGCAAAGCCCATGGTCTGGCAGCTCCACCCGACAAATAGTGTATGAACCTTTGCGTGGGAGTTATCAATTCATACGTTTATTGATTAACACACTCAATTGAAGTTTCATTCACACAGTTTTCAACCATTTCAAAACGAAAATATCAATTGATTATTTCCCGTGTGCAAATAAAGTGACTGACAGTCATTCAGTTGTATGTAGCTGCAAATAACTAGAACTGGCTAAGTTGATTGAATTCAAGAATGTTGTAAAGAAATAATCACTTTTAGTTATTCTTTCAGCCATCCGTCTAATTTCGGACTTTTTGGCTTCTAGATGACTATAACTGAAGTTGACTACAGTCGAATATTTTGTTCGAGATAATCACTTTTAGTTACTGATAGTCAGCCAAAAATTCCGAAATTAGACGGCTGGCTAGTCAGTCACAAATTTTTCACACGGGTTTACTATTATTAATATTATTATCAACATCATCAATATAAATCGATTTTTCGATTTTTAATCATTTATTTTATTTTAAAATACTGTCCATTTAAACCAGTCATACCTCGGACCTGAAAAGATAAAAGAAAAAACTCCAATGAAAAATGTTTGTGCAAGATAATTCAATTTGAAATAAACTCTTTTGAATGAATTCATTATACCTGCACAAAGGTTATACATTCACCATCTTCAAGTCCATGTCTTACGTGGCATTCGACGAGGCCTTTTTCTGCTCTGGATATACGCTTCACTCGTAATGAGTTTTCTGGCAAATTTTTCAGTTCATCCATTTCAAAACACTTTGATGTTTTGGTTTTAACTTGAAAAAAAAAAAACAAAGAGAATATAAATAACAAAAAAACGGGATGCTCTTATCTGCGAATAAAAATCTTCATATCAACACAAAAACCACCCATTTGCCGAGAAGAGCGTGTGTGCGTGTATTATATGCGTATTTGCGGAGCAAAACAATACAAATACCCAAAAGAAAATATCGTTAAAAGAGCAAAAATGTACAATTGTTTTCAAGGATATTTTATCTTAATTACATGCTTTCCATGTGTGTGCTACAGTTCAGTAGGAATGAGAGAAAAAAAACAACAAGTTATAATAGCAACAAAATGATGAGAGCATTTGCTACGAGCTTGCACACCAATTTCTCAATTTGTTTTTTTTTCATTATCAATCATTTATTTCAATTTTTGCTTGACTATTTCTATTCTTTGATGGTAGGTCCAACACAACATGTGCAAAATGCAGTTGACCGAACCAGCGCTAGTGCTAATACCATCACACCCATTCAATGGTGTGCATCAGTATGGACAAGCGTAAAACAACTCAATTTGCACCTCAGCATATGTGCAACTGCACTCATGTGCAGTTCGCTTGATGGGTGCCATACAAGAAAGTAAAATTCAATTTGTTTGTTGCAAGAGCCCTATACATTGGGAGATCAAGTAAAAGGGTTCGACGCAAACAAATATAACCTCATATATGATAGAAAAGACAATTGCCGACCTTGCATGCATTGTAACAACAAAGGGACTGGATGTAACATTTATGCCACAATTCAGTAGCCCAGACGTTACGACGGCCCTTTTGAAGTCTGGCAACGATACATTTTTAATTTGCTCTATATATTAGGCCCATGACTCGACGGAAGTTATTCCAGGGAATACGGTCAAGGACGTAGTGAATTATGCGAATCAAAATAAAATTCCACTTATTAGGGGAGACGATGCCAACGCACATCACACCGTATGGGGAAGCACAGACAAAAACCAAAGAGGTATACACCTCTTAGAATTTCTTGCGTCAACAGACCTAGCGATTCTAAACAAGGGTAACTCGCCTACTTTTATTACAATAAATAGATCAGAGGTGTTGGACATCACGTTAGCATCTCAATCGATACTTGGACTATTGAAGGATTGGCATGTGTCGGACAAATATTCTCTCTCCGATCATAGAGAGATAAACTTTAAACTAGACATAAGCAATTCGAAATCACAGAAATTTCGCAACCCAAGAAACACTAATTGGGTGGTTTTTAGGAAAATATTATCACGTAATATTTCCAAAAATCAAAGCAAATTTGTGGATATAACCGACACGAACAGACTTGATAATGCAGTTGGTTGTCTTACAGATGCAATCAATACGGCATTTGTAAAGGCCTGCCCGGAGTCGAAAAATTACAGTAAAGGTAAAAATTGGTGGAACACCAAACTGCAAAGGCTTAAGGAAGAGTCAAGAAGGCTTCTTAGAATCTATTTAGCTAGAAAAGACACTCCACAGGGCCCAGTTTGTCATGAGGTTCTGCGTCGCAGTAGAAACAAATATACTAAAGAGATTATAAAAGCAAAGAGAGATTCCGAAAGGAATTTCTTCAGTAGAGTCGAAGGTGCGAGAGCTACCGCAAAACTACACAAACTACTTGCCACTGACCCAACACAAGGGCCAGGTATTCTAAAACGACCTGATGGTAGTTATACCGAATCGTCTGAGGATAGTGCAAAATTATTACTTGACACGCATTTTCCAGGTAACTTACCTGGAAAAGTAAGCCATGCAGAGCAAGATGAGGCTGATCCGATTAGACCAACTCCAAATGTGAACGAAATCAATTTTCTCTTTCGATGCATATAAATCTCCGGGTATTGATAACATTTATCCGGTTGTGTTACAAAGGAGATGGAAAATATTTGGGAGGGCCGTGGAAAAAATTGAGTTACATCCCCAAATTATGGCAGGAAATAAAAGCTACTTTTATTCCGAAGCCAGGCAAAAAGGATTACACATCTCCTAAGTCGTTTAGACCAATCAGTCTGTCGTCATTCCTTTTAAAGGGACTTGAGCGACCGCTTGATAGACATTTGAAAGAAAAGCTCGAAAGTACGAACACTTTGGATGGAAATCAACACGCTTTCCAACAAGGGCGTTCTACTGATACAGCACTCCACAGCCTTATTTCTAAGGCTGAGTACACACTCGCTAATAAAGAATATATGATATCCACTTTTATGGATATTGAAGGAGCATTTGATAACGTGACGTTCGAAGCAATCAACAATCACATTGTGGATTGCGGCGCTGGCACGGCGGTGAGCGCGTGGATAAAATTCATGCTATCGCACAGGACAATAAATTTCTATCACCAAGGTGAAAAAACGACAGCTATCGCCACTAGGGGCACGCCCCAGGGTGGTGTTCTGTCACCACTACTTTGGATAATAGTCATGAATAGTCTATTAAAAAAACTACAAGCACATGGCTTCGAAGTCATTGGTTACGCAGACGATCTTCTCATTTGTTGCCGGGGCAAATTCCTGAGTAGCCTTTCTGATAGGACACAAAACGCCGTAAAATTGGTGGAAGATTGGTGTCTCGAAGTGGACCTCAGAGTGAACCCAACAAAATCTGAAATAATCATTTTTACAAAAGGCAGGAATCTAACTGGCTTCAAAGAACCAATTCTTCTTGGAGATAGAATATCGAGAAAAGAAGAGGTGAAATATCGTATATAATAGGTGTTTTTATGCAAATGACTTACATGATTTCGAGGATTTTGCGGAATGCGAACCATTTTTGTGTTCCTGAAGAGATAGAAGACAGATACTTCATGCAATGTTCTAAAATGTTTCAAGATATTCATTTTTTGTTGAGAAACTATCCTTCTTTTTCTCACCAGGAACGCATATATGATTCCCATGTAATTAAGCGCATTTGACTAATCCCGTTTCTATAATAAACAACACATATATGTATATGTACACTAGCTGGACCCCGCCCGCTTCGCTGGGCATAAAGAAATGAATAATTAAGACAATATTCACTGTTTAAGTACTGCTATTACGTGTTCAATACACTCATCAATATAGTTCCGAAGCGTTGCCGTCAAAATGTGCGGCGTTGTTGGTTTTACGTTTGATCGCAACCATCCCGGTGCAAATAGAGTTGAATTTTGACTCTTTCCTATGTTTTGTGGTATTGAACACAACCTCCCTTTGATTCTTCGCCAAACCGGCGCTCATAACAACTCTTCCTCATCTTAAAAACACTATCGACGATTTCGAACATCAAGATTGGCCGGCCTATGGCCCTGTTTTTCTGATATGCACAGTGCACACCCCTGATGATATACACACACATTCGGTGTCCCCCAGAGACTCTCTTCCTCTCTTTCTCTCTCCCTCTCACGCGGGTCGCGTTCGTTTCGTTTCTATGGTCTCACTTCTGCACGCGCGCCTCTTCTTTTTCCCAACGCATTCTCTGTATATGTGACTGATGAGTTTTTAAATTTGTCTAAATATTTCAAAACAAACGATTGTAATTTCTCACAAATTCAATAACGAATTCAGAAACAGAATAATAACACAAAGAATATCTGGTTTTATGGAAAAACAGTTCGAACAACAATGGGAAAAATATCACTTTTTTTAAACGGCTATAATTTATTTTTGAAATGTCCAAAACACATGGTGAATAGTTTATAAATGATCTACTTGAGGTCCCGAACACAGCACAAAAATAGTAATGGATTATCTCCAGCCAGCAGCTCAAACACTTGCCGAACACAATAACTAACTTGCATTTATATATATATATGATGACCCTTCATCACGAATTGAACAAAAAAGTACCCTTAAAGTAAATTCATATCATCACTGTGCACTCCAACATCACATACACTGAATCCTCTTGGTGCACACGTATAGCTGTTGTTTTGTTTCATTCCATCTGAACAAACATAAAAGTGATGTGTTGGGCTAAAGCTGTTTTCGAAAATGATTATTCGTTTGTTGTGCGACGTTTTGCTCTCATTAGGAGCATCATCAGGCTGGAGAACAAAAATGTACACAAAAAACAATGAGTAAGTGTTAAAACAATTGGCAACAGCCGAAAAATACCAAATTACGAACCAGTTACATCTGAATTTAAAATGTTTTCGAACGTATTCCATTTTTTCTATCAATTTCTACAAATTGTATCAGCTACACGTGTCCATCAAAGGAATTTTGTTATTGAGCTTCATTTAGTATCTGAAAATGATTACACTATAGAAAGTGCGTATGAACTGCAAAAACAGTGGCAGCAAAAACAAGATGTTCGTGTTTTTCGCTTCTTTCGGCAATCAAGCAAAGATATACATATATAATTTTTGTTGGTGTATGAATGTTATAAAAGAGGCAACACCGCATAGGGAAGACCAAATGAATTCAAAGGATCTTCTAAAGAAGTACAAGACGGTTCTCTACTATCATTGTGCAACAGGTCAAAACTCTATTTCGTTGGCAAATTAAAATGAATCTACTACACGGTTGGTTTTCAGTGCTATTTATCGTTGAATTTTCGGTAAGTTTTTTCTATTCCTTTATCATTTTCACTTTTATCCAATAAAATACGATATTTCTGTAGAACTGAAAGTTAACACAAAATTTCTCTTTCTAGGAATTTCAAGGAAAACGTAAGACACGGTTTTTTGGTTTTCGAACACGCTTTTTACAATTCCAAAAGATTGTTTCATACTTTCATGATATTCAATTCGAAATTTCAACTTTTTTTCTAATGAACAGATGGTTTTTTCTCGCAAGCTCTTCTCAAGGGCGAAGTGATTGAAACTATGTCACAGGCAAAGTTTGTAGCTGGAATCCATATCCCCGCAAGTAAGTCTGCTTTAGAATCATTTTCATTTCTTTTTCGTGTGAATTTTTGTCCGAAAAATTCAAATATTCTATCAATTTGGCTAGGGGCTGACCACGCTTCGAAAATTGATTTTATCATTTTTTTCAAACAATAATTATTTTAAATAATTTATTTACGACTGTGAAATTTTTCGATCTTTCTCCAGAAACGATTCACTGCAAATGATAACTCTCAATTGTGCGTTGTTATTAAAACGAATATGCATTTCTGTTGGTTCACTGCCAGAAAATTCATCACATTGTCGTGGTAAAATGTATCGTTCATAGTGGATTATAGATTTAGTCAAATATTTGAGTCAACATACAGATGGTATTAAAACCGAGGTTTCCCCCTAGCAATTTTGTGTGTGTGTTCATTTTTTCTTTAAATATTATTTCTTGTACTGAGAATGAAACGATTTTATTACAAAATATTTGCATGAATACAAAGAGCATCCAAATGAGGCCAATAGAAAAATGATGAGTTTTTGTACCGCATTTATTCTGTCGAAAACGGAAATTATCACGAATGCCCATTGTGTGGATGACGCTCCATATGTTTATGTGGTAGCTGGTACGAAAGCTGTATCAGATGAAAACCAGAAAATTAAAATCAAAGTCGAAAAAGAGAACGTTGCATATCACCCTTATTATAGTCATTTAATTGTTGGTGCATTTGATATTGCCAAAATTACACTGAAAACGCCGTTAAAATTCAGCGATACCGTTGGTAGTATCGAACTCGTGGATAAGGATTACAAATTGAATAACCCATCAGAATTGGTCACTGCCTATGGATATGGCGTGTTGAACAATATCAGACCATTGATATTGAGGCGTTGCGATGCGAACTATATGTCTGATGCCAAACGAGTCAACACATTTAACTTAAGTCAGACTTTGTACTTTACAACTGGTGAA
>NW_022596328.1:0-1170 GCF_009176505.1 Sitodiplosis mosellana | reverse complement strand
TCCTCAGCTTTTTGGGTTGAAGCTTTAACAACGATCCAATTTAATGGTGTTGACCGGTTCAATTTAATGGCTGGAGTTTGATGACACGATTGAATGGTTCCTTGTGGATCGACAGGCTGGAGGGTTGGGTACTCGTTGATTTTGGCAATTTAATGCTCCTTTTTTTGCTCGACAGATGGGAGTGTTGCTGATTGGCTGGTTGTGGCAATTTAATGCTCTATGTGGGTCCAGAGAGATGTCAGTGACTCTCTGTCTTTTTTTACTTCCAGCTTCGCTGTCCTTGGTTTGTCGATGCTACAACTTTTTGGCTTGAAGGTTAACAAGTTGTGACAATTTAATGCCGTTCGCGATGATTTAATATCGGTTTCAGCAGTTTAATGCTGGGTGTGGGTCCGGAGGTAGGTTTGCCGGTGACGTCAATTTTAAACAAATTAATGTTACTGCTGTCGATGAACAAATTAATGTCTTCTCGGCGTTTGATTTTGAGCGATGGGGTTGGACAAGTTAATCCCTCATTGCCCCTGCGTTGGACAGGTTAATGTCGCTTGGTTGGACAAGTTAATGTCTCCTTCGTTTTTGATGTGTGAGTCTAGAGGTAAGGTTGCCTGGTAGACTCATTGATTGTGATTTTATCACTTTTTGTATCCACTTTTTTGATTGAAGTTTAACAATTTTGTTTGGCTACACGGGTATGTGCCTGATTGATTAACCCGAATTGGTGTGGCTACACGGGTATGTGCCTGGTTGATTAACCCGAATTTTCTTGTGACAATTTAATGTCGATGTGGGTCCGGAGGTTTGTATGCCGGTGACTCGCCAGTGAAGGAACGAATATTGTTGATGGTATCAACAATATTGATTTGAGTCTTTGGGAAGGAACTTTTTAATTAAAACAAGATTTCTTTTGTTTTTCGTTTATTTTTCATTTCAAGTTCACAGTTTCCCAGTTCACTTAAGACTGAATAAATACTTTGATCGATTCGCCTTTTATAGCAAATCTCTGACACAAAACAATTGACAAACCTACTTTGATTAAAATGATTTACATATGATTGAAAAACTTAAATCTAAGACGCCTTTGGCTAAAACCTAATCATAAACATTTGTTTTCCAAAAATCATCGTAGTGACCATATCGTCCGCTATACGCTTCCGTCTGCTCCCTTCACTC
>NW_022596327.1:0-1313 GCF_009176505.1 Sitodiplosis mosellana | reverse complement strand
CTGTCGATTGCAATTGATCCCATGAATAGTGCTGTTCGGAGACGCTAGCACTATTCGTCGGAAGTTGAAAAATCGATTTTTTGGTACTTTTTTATGGGAGGTATGTGAAATTTTACGTCAAAAAATAGTGCTCGAATAGTGCTGGCGAATGGCGTTTTCAGTTTGGAAAAATCTTGTCTGGTGGCCGAGCAATAATTGTAGACATTTTCGGAAAAATTGGTTTTCGGTACATTTTCATGGCAAGTGTCCGAAATCGATTTTTTTTGTATGAATGCTGACTCGATGACTCCTGTTCGGAAAAGTGAAACAGTGTAGTACAATTGAGTCATGTAGTGAGTCACAATATGAGTTGACGAATTTCTGCTCGTCACAAACGGCACAACGCAAGTCGCAAGTCGCAAGTCAATTACGTAGTATTAGTAAACGAAATTCCGCATTTCTTCTGAAATTACCAATATATTTGAAACAATCTATTGGTAATTTGACGTTTCACCAATGGAATTCGGGTCTACTGATTCTCTTTTCTATGTGCATGTACTTTGATCAATCAGTTTTCTCCAATTTTCCCCGAATTTCTGTTCGCACCAGGATGCAGTGACGAGCAGAAATTCGAGAGAAATCATCAAGAATCTACATACAGTATTGGTGCGCGAAACAGAAAGTCATGAATTTCCCGCACACTCATGCAATCAATGAGTCATACAATGAACGTTCAGAAATCTTGAGTAGTTTGTTTTTGGAAAATAGCTTAAGTTTTTTAAACGATAAAGATTTGTGGGACTTAAGATTTCCGAACGTTCAATGTATCAATTCTGATTCTTTGACTCGACTGACTTATTGCCTTCAAAATGGAGTAAGAATCTAACTCGTTTCTTACGACCCATGAAAAGTGGGTCACATCAAGTTTGAATCACTTTGGACAAATGAATGACTCCGATTATGACTCATATTGTTACTCCCTACATGACTCAATTGTACTACACTGTTTCACTTTTCCGAACAGGAGTCATCGAGCCAGCATTCATACAAAAAAAATCGATTTCGGACACTTGCCATGAAAATGTACCGAAAACCAATTTTTCCGAAAATGTCTACAATTATTACTCGGCCACCAGACAAGATTTTACCAAACTGAAAACGCCATTCGCCAGCACTATTCGAGCACTATTTTTTGATCTATAATTTGTGTAGAAAAAATTAAAATTTCACATACCTCCCATACAAAAGTACCAAAAAATCGATTTTTCAACTTCCGACGAATAGTGATAGCGTCTCCGAACAGCACTATTCATGGGATCAATTGCAATCGACAG
>NW_022596326.1:0-6707 GCF_009176505.1 Sitodiplosis mosellana | reverse complement strand
GGAGTTTCGTTTTGAACGGTACCGTCCTGCTGTGTTACGTTTTTAACGTGTGTTTTGTTTGGTAGTTTTTTCTTGTATCGTTTTGTTCGACGGTTGTTTAATAAGTCGTTTTTATGCTCACGGGTTCATTTGCTCAAACTTTTTGTGTGAGAAATCTCCCTATTTTTTCAATTCACAAGAATATCGTTCGTACGCTTGGGGTGCGTGTACAAGTGCTGGTGAATTTTGCTTTCATGAACGTTGGCTCCACAATATTCGCATTGAATCTATAGAAATCGAATGAATCGAATTGATATTATTTAAAAAAAAACACATCGAATAAAATAAATATATAACATACAAAATTGCGGTTTTCCTTGAATTTTTCGAACAAGGCTTCAGATTGTTCCATTCTTTTAGGTTTTAATGTTTCGGCCATAACTTTCAAAACCGGCGATATTTCACCAAACGCTTCAAGCGGATCAAAAGTTTCACTTTGAGTAAAGAACAAACCGTTTATGAAACGGTGAGGTACGTTTTGTTCCCGTAAATTCATGTGGAATCGGCTGTAGCTAATGGAAAGTTCAAATACAAATAGCTCATAAATTGTATTTTCGACCTTTAATCCTATTAACGCATTAAAATGAAAAATAATTGGTTTAATAATACTCAATATATTGAAATTAAAAATCCAACTAGAAAAAGCTGCACATTCTAACAAAAGCATGTCCTACCTTCATGATGGACATTATCCACATCAACACGCCGAATTTCCAAATTGAGTACAGATAAATTTCCTCGTTGCGCATAACGAACGATTGGGGACACCGAAGGTAAGCGCTGTTCAAACTGGTGTATTTGTCATCCACTTCAAATTAGATAGATGAGTGGCACCAATGAAGTGGGTATCGGTTGGAACCATATGAGAGAAAACTGAATCCTTTCATTTCGTGCCAAGTACGCCTTTCTGACATGCTCCTTCGTGTACGTCGATACATCGATCACGACGACTTTTATTGAGCAATGATGGGCCGCATCCTTTTTTTCGGACTCCAGCAGAACTTGGAAGATTTCACGAAATAATTCGGTATTATTCATGGACTTTATCATGTTCATGTTCTGCCGGCGTAGTCGAGTGACTGGAGGACATAATTGTCCGTAAAATAAACATCGGCATTTCATTGCAGAAGGTTTTTCGCAAGAATGGATAATAAATGCCGTGTTTTTCTGCTGGAATAAAATCCAATTCCGTAATTTTTCCTTTTTGATGGCGTCCACTATTTTTCTATATTCCGGCTTATCCGCATTTTTGTGCTGATATATGTACCAAGTCTTGTGTTCCATATGCAAACATGTAGTCACCAATTGTTCAGCTTTTTCGTCGAGATTGAGCAGCACTAACGGTTCCGAATCACCACCTGTGGGTTACACCCGGCGAGCGAAACCATATATGCCACAGGATAGGCCTTCGATAGAAACGTCTCACACCACTCTCCGTTTGGGCCCATGCGAACAACTTTTTTTCGCTACATCGCTTTGAAGTTTTCCAATATAGCCATATATTCCGCATTTCGACAACTTTAATTTTGGTCCATACTCGTCCCTTATTGGTTATATCGTTTCAATGTCTTCAGCAAAGTTGTAGCTAAGAGTCCAAGTAACAAAGTTTATGAACATTCTACCTTCATTCTGACTAAACAACAAAGTCTTGTTGCAGCAAAACAAAGACTATGATTTCTCTAAAACTTGGTTGAATATAAGTAGAAATTATGATTTATTAAAAAATATATGCCCGGTATGCATTATGTTCACTCTTTGAAAAAACCCAATTTTTACGCATTTATCATGATCATCAGTGATCTCAACCCGCTCATTACTACCTCATTATCATCCCCGTCACCAGAACTACCGCTTCTTAGTACTTTTAGTACTTGGTCTGCAAAGCCCTTGAGAAGTTCTAAAAAGTTGCTTCAGAAACTATTGCTCTATTTCGAGTAGTTGAGAAGTTATAGAACTCCGAAAATGCTCGATTATATCGTTTGGTAGCGACAAGTGACTTTGAGCCAAAAAAGTGGGCTAGATGTGATTTTTTTGGGATAATTTGTTCGGGAGAGTTGTTTAGTTTGACGCTGGCTACAATAATGCCGAAGAAAGAATACAAAAAATGGATATTTTTTACGAGTTATGGTCGAAAAAATGGAAAAAATCGCCCTTTTTTCGACATTTTGCCCTATAAGCTTAGTCAGATGAAATTTTTGAGGCATAGAATGTTCATAAACTTTGTTACTTGGACTCTTAGCTACAACTTTGCTGAAGAAATTGAAACGATATAACCAATAAGGGACGAGTATGGACCAAAATTAAAGTTGTCGAAATGCGGAATATATGGCTATATTGGAAAAATTCAAAGCGATGTAGCGAAAAAAAGTTGTTCGCATGGGCCCAAACGGAGAGTGGTGTGAGACGTTTCTATCGAAGGCCAATCCTGTGGCATATATGGTTTCGCTCGCCGGGTGTAACCCACAGTGATGTATCCTTATAAGTGGACTTTTTATATTTTTGGTAAAAGTCGACTTGTTGAAAACCTACATTTTCTCGTCATAAATAGCAAACATGAAATTATTTAATTGGTGTAACCATGTTTGGAGGGTATGTCTTATACTGGGAGCGAGAACTTTAAAAATAGTTCTCTCTCCCTTACTCTCACATGATTCGCAGATCCAGTCATTGGGACGGCAGAGAATACAAAAGATATGTTCAAAAAACTTTATAGTTTTTCTCTCTCTGACCATATCTTTTGTATTCTCAACTGGATCTGCGTTTCACATTATAATATATGGCTGAAGAGAAAAAAGAGAGAGAAATAAACGGTAAAATCAAATTTTGAACAAGTGAACTTTTTATATTTTTTATAAAAATCGACTTGTACAAGTAGAATAAAACACATGTTTTTAAAGTTATGCGAACTACCCTCTCGGGCACCTCATAATGAGGGTTCGTTTTATTAATGTTTAATGATTGAATTACTCAACGATTACGTAAAATCTCCATTATATCATCGACTTCTTTCATAATTCGGCAAAGAGCGTAAACTGCAACAGACAAAGTTATTTTTTGTTACGTATGTATCCCAAATATTCGTAACCCATCTCCACTTGGTGTTTACTTTCGTGCAATCACTGTGGAAACATTTTGTTCTGCAGCCCGGGCTCTCGCCGTATGTTATTTACGAAAATGAACGGTACCTGTTGTTTGAATTCATCTTTGCTGTGTTCATCTTCTAGTGCAAGATCGCTTAATAAACGAAGAAAAACGACACGCAGCCCTCTAGGCGATGGACACTCGAAACAGTCATCATACATATATCGAGCGGGCACTATCGATGCGTTCATTTGTGTGAGTGCAATTGTGTAAACGACAATGTTCGTATTCAATATGTGTACGATGACAGCTTCGAGCATTCCACGCGTAGAGGTGTCTTGACATCTTACGTCAAATCTATCCCATGTATTTGTATACGAAAAAAGCGACCTTGTTCTAGTGAAACTGCTATGGAAGTTTATTTATTGTATTGTTTTTTTATGTCCAATGTACATATCTACGCCGATGTATATATTTTGATGGTATTTTTTTTGTAGAGGCTCTACATCGCTATAGCTTACTTACAAAGCTTTGTGTTTTCGACAATTGGTTGATATATCTGTTGTTATCTGTACGAGCTGATTTTCAATTCTGTTTTGACGCGTTCTTTTTTTCAATCTTGATTTCTTGGTCCTAATATAACTGTATGTTATGTTGAATAGATGATAGCAGGATCAAAGATAACTAGTAATACTTCACTTGTGTGGGGGAATCGGCTTATGGACTAATTAATATGCAAAGAAATGAACCGTTATGTTTGAGTGTTGGCTTGCGACTGACATCACATATCTCCATTAACTTGCGCACCAATTCGCTTGGTGCGCGTTGCGTTTACAATTATGCTCGTATTACCACACCTCCTTTTTTGAAGAATGAATTCTCTTTTTTTTCTAACGTTCTTGATTGAAACTTCGTATGTTGAGAAATGCCCTTCGAAAATTTGAAAGGGAAATAAATGAATAACGCATGTTTTGATATGCAATTTAAAAAATTGAAGAAAAAAATGAATGAAAATTTGTCATGTTTAGAAAAATTTCTTACACTGTCGATCTTTCCAATGTGCAAAAGTGATCTAAAATTTTGGAATCGCGATTATTCGAAATTTTCATGAAAATGTATCTCAAATTTTCGGAGAAACGACTTTTCCGAAAAATTAAACCGAAATTTTCTTAAATTTCAAGATAATTTGAAATACATTTTTCGTATAAAATTCAAAGGATTTCCTTTTTTGTTTACTTTGTTCAAATTTTAACCTTACTTTGTTTAAATATTACCAGTGTTATTACTCGGTAATAGGTACAAGTAATAGCACCGGTAATAACTCAGTTATTACCGATCTTATTACCGAAAATCGATAATAAGTAATAAGATTCTTATTATTTACTTCTATACTTCTAGTTGTTCAATTTGTCTTTTTTTATCGAACGCAAATTCACGCAGACTTTTTTTGGCATTGATCTTGTTTAGTCGCAACATATCTGCTTCCTAATTGTGTAAAAAAAAGAAAGAGATTTAGTAATGGAATAATAATAATGATAATGATGATGATGATGATGATGATGATGATAATGTTATTTAATTAAAAAACGTACCCGGAACTCTTGGGCTTCTCGGACTATGCGGTCAACTTCTTCGTCTGATGGACCATTGACTTTTTCGTTTTTGATCGATATTGTCAAGAAGAAATTAAAAATGATAAAAAACAATCGAATATTAAACTACCGTGTGCGACGGCTTCGTCAGGGTTAATAGCGCTGCTGATCTTTAAGCCTTTGAAATGTTTTGCTAACATTTTCTTTATCCATGGGATGCGTGTTGACTGTTGATGTGTTGATCCACCGATTAACACAACTTGTGTGATTTTTTCTATGGCGGAATTCTGTGCACATTCCGAAATTTCTATTACGAAATGTGATATTTTAGACAATCGGATTCCATTGTATTCAAATCTCGATGCGAGATTTTTTTGACTTTTTGTGAGATTGTAATGGAGTGGAATGTTATCCATAACTGTAATAGGCTTAGAATAAATTTAGAGTCGCCTTAATAGTCCTTTCAGTTTTCCATAGTAGCTGTGTGTCGTTCACAGTGTAGAACGACACACGAACTGAAATAACGAGACATTGTATGGTAGTGCGGCATTCAGTCGCCAGCAAGAGAACCGAATAGACGTAATAAAGAGAACATTAATAATAAATAAGGGATTGTTCCCACTTACGGGCAGCGCCTGTCCGAGCTCCTCCGGCGCCCCGGTGCAAAAAATCAAAATGCGCCCCTTTAATTTTTTTTCATGAATTTTTGAAGTAAAAAAACTGGATTTTGAAGTTTATTTGTAGTTTATTTATAGAAACGAACAATAATAAATTCACATTATGTTTTCATATATGATAAAAATAATGAGCTGGAAAATCTAATCTATAGGAAATGAGATTATATATCGTTTTTTGGCAAAAAATAAAACTTTAATTAGGCTAATGGTTGTTTTCTGGCTTTTTTCGACGCAAACTCGTCAATACAAGGGGCAAACCACTAAAAGTATTACTTTTTTCTTCATAGTATTACTTGTGTATTACTTTCAGTATTACTTCTCTAAAATTGCCCTCATTTCCATACTATCTGGCGTATTACTTTATTTCATGCGTATTACTTTCATTCCTATGTCATATCTGTCAATGTCAAAATACAATACGTACATCTTGACACCAGAATAGAATCAAATTAGATGTAGTTTGAGGAAATTTGAAAAATTGAAAAGAAAATGGATAAAGATTTTTGGGCTGCTATTGAATCCGATTTCTTCATCGAAATTCCAGCATTCATAAAAAATGGCTTTACGTAAGAAGCATTTCATGTAACTTTTTGTGCAGTATTTTAATAATATAATATTTTTAGGAGGATGGGATATGCTCACCCACTTGCTTTCAAACATGTTAATGAGGAGCACATCAAAAAAGTTGAACATTTCATAAGATTCAGATTGAAAGATCTATCGGACGTAAATTCTTCAAGTACTAAAGAAGATTTATTCGGCAGAACATTTGCCAATGATCCGGCACAATTTGAATTTTTGCCCGGCGATCGGTTGCTCATTCACGAGCTGGTAGCTCACGTTCGAAATGGCGGTACGAACAATGGATTGCATAACTTTCAAACAAATAAACAGACCAATGGTTCATCTGAAATGCCGCATACTCAAACACACTTTTTGCTCGGAAAACTGATAGCTG
The DNA here is from genome assembly GCF_009176505.1 of Sitodiplosis mosellana. Classification (NCBI taxonomy): domain Eukaryota; kingdom Metazoa; phylum Arthropoda; class Insecta; order Diptera; family Cecidomyiidae; genus Sitodiplosis; species Sitodiplosis mosellana. The sequence goes on along the minus strand of NW_022596326.1, from coordinate 360 downwards.
CGGCCGACATAAATGCAAAACGTAAAAAGGGGGGCTATCGATACGATGCCGAACCAAAGCGATACGCATCATATTTACGAATGATTGCCGGGCCTCTCGCATACGAAACGATTCAGAAAAATTTAATTCATTCATTGCCATCGCTGTCGTCAACAAATCGTTACATCAAATCTGCCAATTGTAATGTAATTGAAGGTGTCTTGAGAAGTGAAGAACTTTTACTTTATCTAAATGAGCGCAGTCTTCCGCTGGCCGTAGCACTTTCAGAAGATGCGACTCGTATCACTGGACGCATACAATATGACTCATCAAGAGTAGTATAAAAAAGAGGGTTCAAAAACGCGAAAAACGCGAAAAAAC
>NW_022596325.1:0-2276 GCF_009176505.1 Sitodiplosis mosellana | reverse complement strand
CGAAAGTCAATGGTAACTATCAACTAGTTAACCATGACTTGAATTAGGTTTTGAAAAACTGAAAACACAGATTTGAAACGCATTAAAATTGAATTGAAGAAATCATGCAACTCTCTATGAAAAATTCGCGTTGCAGTACTAGCCGATTATTGATTATACGATTTGGAAATAAAGCGATATGAATTTGAAAGAAATGGAAACGAAAGACAGAGAATTGGGCAAAAAAAAATGGCTGCTTTGAACAGTTCGATATATTCCAGGGATCGAAACCAAACCAAACCGAATATTTGGTTTGAGTGTGTGAACAAACCAAACCATTCGGAACGTTCTGAAAAATGGTTTGTATGGCACACAGAAACGTTTATGCTTACGTGTATTAGTAAACGACACTAACACAGTGACAACCCGCTTGAACGTTGCCCATACAAACCATTCTCAGAACGTTCCGCTTGATACGGTTCGCTCCGATAAACAGAGAGCAAAGCAGTGAAACCGTTCCGAAATTGGTTTGTATGAGAAACGTCAAACCGTTTTCGATCCCTGATATATTCCAGAATAAGCGTGTTACGAAATATGGATGCATTGGATACAATAATTCATTTACACTACAACAAGATGTGGCTCGACAAGATGTATTCGGTTTTGAAGTCGCATCAATACCGTTCAACATTTTCATTGTGACTTGGACAAAGTCTAGTTAGAGGCGGCCTTTGGCCCGTAATCAAGAATATATTGAAGAATATATTATATATTTGAGTGTTTTAATTTTATACAATTTGATAGATAATGAAGCAAAATTAGACATAAGGCAGAATCCATAATGATGTTGGAACGCGAAAATCGTTCCAAAATTATGTTCCAGAGAAAAAGTAAAGTTTAGGTGCAGAAAAAATAGCTATGATATTTGAGCATATCCAGAGGGACACATGCATCACTTTCAAACAACGGACAATTGAAAAGGCATACGTCCAATATAAGATAGAGAATTTTTTTTTTGATTTTCATCATTTGTGTATGTAAGCCAAGTAAAAATATTTGTAATTTTTTAAAGCAAGGTATAACATGCTCTTCTCCAGTGGGGTTTCAAGGAAATGCTTATCTGAATATAAAACACTTACGTGAATGATCACAATGTAAAAAAATTTATTTAAAAAAAAACTCGTTTGGACATTTCTTTAACGAATTTCAGTTTAAAATATTTTGGAAAATCGGGGGAGATTTTCCCTCATTTAATTCAAACAGAGCGGCCAGCGATTATCTCGCCAAGCTTTTAGCTGCTGTTTTTCAAAAGTCCATGGTAACTACATATCATCCATGACATAGTTTAGTTTTTAATAAATAAAAGAAATTGAATAAGTACAACAGTGTCCACACAATAAATATATTAAATCAATCAATATTCTTGAGCGAAAGTTTAGAAAAATTATTTGGAAAAATAAAATAATTATTTATCAAATAATAACTATGAGCACGAACATTGAGAAGAAAATAGAATCAGATGAAAAACCTCTAGACGAGGTTAAAATGGAGTGACGCTCCTGTGCGTAGATTTACCACTCAAAATGACTGATATCATTTTGAATGACGCTTTGACGCTGTATTATCACTACATACGAGGTTCAAAAGTATTTTTGGCATTCACTATTGTGAAAATTTACTCACAATCCCAAGCAAAAATCCACACTGAATTGACGTTGCGTTAACGCATATTTGACACTGTTCCCACACGGTTTTGAACGTCAAACCGTGTGACTATAGTATATGTTATCTGTCACCATTTCAATTGAAACAATAAATGCATTTAGTCAGTCTTGTTACGACTATCAAAGCGTCAAGTCGCACTTTCAATTCTCTGCTTCGTTTTACTTCGCCTTACTTTGTTATAAGGTTATGGGCTCTTGCATAGCAGAAAGAAAGTGTTGAATTACAAGTACTCGAAATCTGATTACGGTCGTTGCTGTATAAGTTGAAATTCTTTATTGCGGTCGTTGTCGTATGAAATAAAAAAGAAAGACTCAAAAAGAATAGTTGAAGCGATTTAAATATATTGAAAGTTTCGCGTGATTTATTATTTTATTTCGTTTTTTTTTCGGTACAAAATTGTATAAATCGAAATGAGTGTACCAAATTTTCCGAAGTTGAAGGGTAGAGAAAACTACCAGACATGGGTGACGTCTGCAAAGGCATACCTCACGGTGAAAGATCTGTTCAAATACACGACGTCAATTCCTAATGAGAGTTCCGCAGAGGATGTGAAAAGAAATCATGAAAAAGCG
>NW_022596324.1:0-6066 GCF_009176505.1 Sitodiplosis mosellana | reverse complement strand
AAATGGACAAAGGAAATATTTTTAAAGAGCTGGAGAAAGTGTTGGAAAAGTTAATCCAGATATAATAAATGGAACGACTGATGTGTGCGCGTCGTCCAGCTTCAAGTTTGCACACGAACTCGCGCGCGTTCGCGCATGTTGTTTTAATACGGAACTTGTCAACTGAGTGGAATCATGCAAGTTCTCTGGTGAATGTAACAATTTCGTGCGCGTTTATATCATTTTTTTACAAGTTTTCACGTAGTTAAATCCCCCTAGGTTTAACTAGTACGGAAGTTTGAAGCATGGAAATGATCATTCCAATGATGTATATGTATGAATAATGGAATGCAATACCTTTCATGTGGAATCGATTGAAAGCTTTTCAAGACGTATCACCACTTTAGTCGATAAATTGACATGCAATGGCTAACATCATACATGAAAAGAGTCGTCAAAACCATGACACATACTGATGCTAAACACACAAAGCTATGTGCATGTTTGTTTCACTTACACACGTCAAATGAATACAAACAAAATGTTCACACTTATTCCACAAAGACCTTTCTTCGTTTCTGCTGTACTTCCTTGAGCAAAATGTTGGTTTCATAATCATATTAGATTTTATGTAAAATTACGCCATCCCGATGTCTAATGCTGATCAAACAAATATTATGCTGAACGTTATTCATTGAGACAAGAACGAATAAAGTGATGTTCAAATGCTGAATCAGCACTCTACAGATATGAATGTATCCACTTCTATATATATCCACTGTTTTGTACACGATAAAATTTTCAATACAAAAATGCAAATTATGATACGATATGTTTGTAGTTGATCCATGCCGGTTGTGGTCTGCCATTTGAATTCCATATTTTTACTACTGCTTTTTATGGACGTCTCAAATATGCTCTACTTTCATGATTTCGTTCTCATAACTTGGTTCAACGCTACCATGGCTCACATGATTCTGCAGTCAACAGTTGATGTACATATAAATATATAGGGGGAATGGAAACGGAACGCATTCACTCAACTAATGGGTGTTCACAGCCATTCTGTGGATGACACTGACATGAAATTTATGAATTTGTGTGGTTTGCGTTTTTGAAATGAAAGCTCTTCGGCGAGATCATTTTTTCGAGCTGAATGTGTAGACAAGTATTTTTTTTTTCAAACGAAACAAGTCGAGACCGAAAACCGTTGTTTTCTATCGTTTGAATTGCATTTTCTGTGGTTTATAGCTGGGTTCACTCTTTCAGAAACAATGACACTGGAAGATTTTTATCACAGTCGCCTGCTCTGCTTTGACATGTTTACGTTTCATATCATTTATTACTTATGTATGGTGTTGGCTGTTTTGAATATTTGAATTCTGTTAAATGTTAATTGTTGAAGAATCTCTCAGTTTTTAGAAAAACATCATCAAGATTTTGAAATTGTTTCCGAAATTGGGGATACACGGCCAAATCCAATTTGACAAATTGTAACACAAGTTGTAATACGTTTCGTTTCCAACAAATATTGATAAAAAAAGATGGCGTTCTATCTCTGATGAAAAAGTAACTTTACGTATCGTTTGTCAAACATCCTCTTCAGAAACTGATAAAACTTGCGTTCAAATTATTATTATGTGTATTCTTTCTAGCGAGAATGCAAATCATGTTAAAGTTTGACATAGATAAGAAGGTTTTGTAAAGTTTTCAGAATCTGTGATGTGTGATTCGTAAGTGAGTTTAACTTTTAACAAAGCATCGCAATCAACGAACTCCCAACGATAAGTCTCGACAGCATTTTGAACGGGAAGCCAAATAACTTCATCTTCATTCATGGAAGAATCAAATAGATGCCCACAGTGACAAAAAAATCAATGGAATTTCAATAGACGAACATGAGACGAGCATCGATTCAATTCAATTTGAATTATATTTCAGTGTTGAATGGCACAATGTCGCTGAGTATGAATTCAAATTTATTCTCATTCAAAAGACCAAATTCGAACATACATTTAAGTTTGATCATGCAATTAAACATATTCATGGAACGCCAACAAGAAGTGATACTTTTATATGTAGAAATGTATCCTTCTTTAACATTTACAATAACAGTTGTGTTCAAGCATACCTATATAGTACGACCTCGGCATGAACATGCCTTGTATGCCAATGAAATTGTCTATTGTTCAAGTTCATATTCGAAAATTAAATGCGATGGGGTATATCAACGCACGTTTCTTTCCAAATCGTATTTTCCACGAATTTAAATAACTGCCATGTACCTAGCAAAATTGGTTAGTATGGAAAATACTTGAGCGCGTTGTGTTTCATTTTTTAATTAAAAAACCATCAATTAATATCATATCATAAAGAGGTAAATGTAATATTTTGCTTCATTCTTTTGAAAGGGATTTACTGTGCTCATCATAAAAATTAAAATTGCGGTTTTGACATGATACTTTGGGTGGGGTATTTTTTTTGAAAATTCATGCTTCATTTGCTCGTGGTACATGCATCAAAGTAATTAAATGCAAAATCTGGTGTTCTGTGCGGTATTCATTAATGGCAGCATATGTGAAATAATTGCGTTCGAAATTACACATTATAATCGCAGTAATTTATTTTTGTACAAATAAAAGCGAGAACTGACTGAACCAAAATACGAAAACGTTCTATTGGCTTTCATTTAATTCACAAAACGAGCAATATATCTTTTATAAATTACAGCTATTTATATGTCTTCTTTCATTTGTAATGTAAATATGCGACTTGTTTCGAAGTGACGTTCGAACAAATAGCATTTTTTCAAACCGGAGCAGTGGAATAGTTAAAGCAACCATTTAATAGAATTGTAATTTTTGTGTATCCAATGAAATTGTCATTGCACGCGAATTCCGACAGACACGTAACATTACAATTCCATTAAACGTCACAATATTTCATAGTTTTTATTATTCTTGGATTTTGTAGCTCGCAAGAATAACCCTCCTCTGGTAATTATCTATTTTAATCGATATTATAAATTAGATCTTTTGCAATCCGCATTGTTATGCAATCTTGTGTTAAATTGTAATTCTCAAAAGACGAACTATATACACCATATCTTTCTATAGGTATAACACTCTTTTGCCACAACATGACAGGATATATGCAGCATTATGCTTATCACAATGTCATTGCAAAACTTAATCGTGCCAAAACTTAATTAATCGATTTTCTAAGCCAAACTGAACAATTAATCATTATGCATGATGTCGGCAAGTGAGGCAAGGATAAAATTGGATATGACTTGTTTTTCCAAGGATTGCCAATTTACTCTATGTGTGTGTGTGTGTGTATATCAGTTAAATGACCACATACAATATGCATATACATATCTTGCAACACCTAGATCATGCAGAGTAGCTTGTAATAACTTTCATTTTGGATGGTTTTGGTGTGTACATTTGTCTTGTAGTTTAAAGCGACGGTTGACATATTCGAACATTTGGTCTTCGCATCAATGATTTTTTGCTTGCCGCAAGTGGAATACCACCATATACTGAACAATAGTTATTCTTGTTCATATGTGTTGAATATGCTCTCTTATCTATGTTCACAATGGCAACTTATAAGTTCAGTGTGATTCAGCATTGCGTCGCAAGATTTATCGAGTGGTCTGACAAATAAACAGAATAGTCTATTTCGCATGATATTATCGTCTCGTTGTGAATTGTAACTTGTGATCCGATGATTTATGTTGCCGAATGGAATATACCTTGTAAACTGTTAATATTCCATATATCCTTCATTTAAGAGTCTCTACATTTTGATATTTTGAAGGGGCTCCTTCAATTTTCACAATTGACACTCCCGAAGAAATGAATGGCTTCTCTTCTGCTGAACACAGCACAAATTAATGAACTCAAAGTGATAAAATCGATTTTACTGGCGGTTTTACTTCGAGAATACGACGAATACTATGTTTGTGTTTATAAATTGCCTATGGTAAGCTGGCTTCTTGGGAAAAGTTGGCAAAGTTACTCAAAAAGTAATTTTCACCGAACGAGAAAAAAAACCGATAATCCGCTGAGTGTGACAACGTTGTGAAATGCCATTGAAAAAGAACAAACTAAAAGCATCAGAAACAGACAGATTCTTTTGGTTACCGTTCACTACTACCGCAAAGTTGAGTAGAAGAGGAGCGTAAGCAAAAGCAGAAGAGAAACCAACACTAAGTTGAGAAACGAAGCTAAACCATTTGAAAAAAAAATCATTGAGGTTAGAATGATCTTTTCGAACGACTTGAAAATTTATTGAATTTTCGCTCTTCGATATTCGATGGAAGAACATGAATACAGTGGTATCAGCAAAAATCAACAAAACGCATGTGGGTGACCAAAGAAGAATCTATATTTCCTATATTGTGTGTATCAACAAAAAGGATGACACATGGAAACCCCGAACAAAATTTTCGCTCCATTCATTTCACATGGAACTACATTTTTTTCCGCTGATTTATCTTCATTTTTCTTATGATTGTGTTATTTTTTTCCTGTTTCTATTTGGATTCAGATTGACATTTTTATAATGCTACTTGTGTTTTTGCACTCCGGAGAAGAACAAAATGAAACCAAAAACCCCACTTCAACATATATTTCATTTCTTTTCTCGTTCTTTGTTAAAATTGCATTGTTTCTGTACGTATTTTGTTAGTTTTTCCTTCTTTACGCCAATTCAACTGGATCGTTCGTATGTAATATTGGATTTATTTTGCGATAAATTTCTCTGAAATTGTATCCCCATCCTTACCTAAATTCAAGTCATATACTTTACTTCTTTTTGATGTTACTTGGCTGCTGCCGCCTTTTAGCACTACGTGAATTATAGAGCTGTTGGTCTGGTTATATTTTTCTCAACAATTTTCAACACTTTTTAGGCCAAAAGAAACTTTTCATTTTATATATATATTTTTTTATATTTATTGAACGCTTAGATTATGCGTTAAAAAAATGATTTTTTTTTTCCAAAATTCATCAAGTGGTTCGGCAAGTATAGCAAAAATGACTGAATCGGCGGAAAATCGGCCGCTAGGAAATAGCACCTTTAAAAACCGGTGCAATATTTTTTTAAAGTGAAGTAAAATCAAAGTGTTTAAATTCATTTGTATATGAAGTGGGAAAAATTTTCCCGCTATTTGCCATAGTATTTTGAAAGAAACGAGTTTTAATGATACATAACCGCAAACTTACTCCGATTGAAAAAACAATTCATATAGTACACGAAAAATTAGTTGTAAAGCAACAAAGCAAAATTAATTAATCGGACGCTCAAGAACAAAGGGCGGAGCGTAGCGAATAATACTTTCGCCCGTATAATCTCTCTTTGACGATGCAATTGACGCACATGCCAGCAATGTAAATGGCTTGTGGCATCGAGAAAGAGGTTGTTGAAATTGAGAGGCAGAAACAAACACAAAAAAATAATAGCCAAATGGCTGGCTTGGTCATGCAATGAATCTTTATACTTCGATCGAAATGATAAATGGCATGAGTGCTCGGTTGGGCAAAACCACTTGCATATAGCATATAATGTTCCTCTTCTTCTGTTTATAAAAAAAACCTCGAGTTCATCGTTTGAACGAGAAACGATTTTCATTTATTTTTGTTCGGCCGAGTCACTTAACAATTTATCTCACACATGCTAATTGTTTTGAAAGTACATTTCAATGGAGACTCGGTTTTTTTCATACTTTTTATTCACAACTTTTTTACACTTTTTTGTTAGGATCAGTAACGATGTTGATGCAATTGTCTTCGGCTTGCTGATTGATAACAAGGATACCACTAGGGGGATTTAACTACGTGAAAACTTGTAAAAAAATGATAAAAACGCGCACGAAATTGTTACATTCACCAGAGAACTTGCATGATTCCACTCAAATGACAAGTTCCGTATTAAAACAACATGCGCGAACTTGTGCGAGTTCGTGTGCAAACATGAAGCTGGACAACGCGCACACATCAGTCGTTCCATTTATATCTGGATTAACTTTTTCTTCCAACACTTTCTCCAGCTCTTTAAAAATATTTCCTTTGTCCATTT
>NW_022596323.1:0-4958 GCF_009176505.1 Sitodiplosis mosellana | reverse complement strand
TTAGCATACTATACGTTAGCGTATGCGGTTCATACATTTTTTTAACATCCTCACTTATTCTTTTAGATTTTAATTCAAAGAATACACAATTTTAAAAATGAATGAACAACGGGATAGAAATTAACACATCAAAAAAAAACTTTTATCCTAGTTTCCGTTATGCTGGAACGCTTTTTTCATCTTCTTTCTGTATGTGGTGAATAGGTAAGTTGCCAACTTGATGACTTCGAATACAACCAATGCGTATGTTGCATACAACAGTTTTTCGTTGATTAACAGTTGACTGTGCGTGTCGCGTGCCTCTTGTAACAATACGATGTTGTTGTTTACTTGTCCGTTGCTGTCGACCACCTTCTGTTCAGTATTTTCTTCCGATGATCCGAAAAATCCCATTTTGTAGAACAAATTTTCTTTTACTTGTCTCTTGATTAGTTACAGAATTGATATTTTCGCTAAACTGGATTTTACTTTTACAATAAAAGAATTTCAACTGAATGCTTTAAAAGAAGGGAAATTTTGAATCAAATGTTTTTGTGTAACTGATATCGAAACCACTCTGTGTGTGCTTACTGCTAAAGTAAATGCTCTACTGATCTGTGTGCATAGTGACAATATTTTGTTTAAGCAAAGAAAAAATTGAGCAAGAAGAAAAAAACTACTTGCTATGGCAAAAAACAAAATGTGCTGTTTTGAAGAAAAAAAAAAAAATAATTGGAAAGAAATATTGTTTGTAAATAAAACAAAACAAAAAAAATTACTGCAAACCCATGCACTTTGCGAATTGCTTGGTCTTTGGCCCATTTAATGCCTTTGTTAATACGTCCGCTGTCATGTCGTTTGTCGATATGTATTCGATACATATTTTTTCTTCTTCGATTTTGTCACGTACATGATGATACCGTACATCTATATGCTTGGTACGTTCATGATATGCATCATTTTTAGCCAGTTTAATGGTGCTCGTGTTGTCGCAGAAAATTTTTATCGGCTGTACATTCACACCGGATACTTCTTGTATAAACTGGCTCACCCACAATGTTTCTCGTGCTGTAGTCGAAAGAGCGATGTACTCCGCTTCAGTACTGCTGAGAGCCACAATTTCTTGCCTCTTACTGTGCCAGCTTATGGCACCATCGGCCAATTTTAGCACAAAGCCGGTACACGATCGTCGTTTGTCCACTTCAGACGCGTAGTCGGCATCGGAAAAAACATCAACATCACGTTTTCCGTTTTTATTGTAACGTAATGCATAATTGATCGTGCCTTTTAGATATTTCAGAATTCGAAGTGCTGCGTTCCAATGCTCTTGTGAATGTTTTGCATTGAATCGGCTTACGTTATTAACACAAAACGAAATGTCCGGTCGACTTATTTGAGCAACATATAATAAACTGCCGATCAATTCTTGGTATGGCACTTTGCCCGTCAGGTCGTTGCTCTCATTTACCATACTAATGGACAATTTCTCGTTTGGGTCGCCGGGCGATTTTGCTGGATTGCAATTTTCCATTTTGAAACGTTTCAATATTTGCTCGATGTACTTGTTTTGACACAATTCAATGACACCGCTTGTTTTTGTAATTTGAATGCCGATGCATTCTTTTGCAGCTCCAATTTCTTTCATTTTCAATGAGCTGTTCAAAAACACAATGATGTCACTTAGCTCTTTTTCATTTTTATGGAAAATCAAGAAATCGTCGACGTAAACTGCTATCCACAGTGTTAATTCGTTGTTTACATAAACACATGGATTGAACTTTGAACGTTTTAAACCAAATTTTTTCAACACTTCGTTTAATTTGATATTCCACACTCGTCCCGCTTGTTTGAGTCCATAAATTGATTTTTTTAATGAGCAAACGCGACCGCTTGCATCATCATAACCCTCTGGTTGGATCATGTATATTGTTTCTTTCAATTCACTTTGAAGGAATGCGGTTATCGCATCCATTTGGAAGATGCCCATTTCATTGCACACTGCGAGTGCAAATAAAATGCGAAGCGATGTATGACGGACCACCGGCGCAAATGTCTCGTCAAAATCGATGCCTGGGATTTGAGCGTATCCCCTCGCCACAAGTCTTGCTTTGTAACGCTCGTTTTCTGTGCCTGGTGCTTTTAATTTGAATACCCACTTGGCTGTTATCGCTTTTCGTCCGGGTGGCAATTTACATAATTGCCATGTACCGTTTTCTTTATGCGAGTTCATTTCTTCGTCCATTGCAGCGATCCACTTTTCACAATTCTTACTTTTTTTAGCGTCGCCCACACTTATTGGCTCGATTTCACTGTTCAATTCGACTAAAAATGCAAAGTAACCCATCTGATATGGTTGGAACTGTTTTTTTGTTCTCGATGATGCGCGACGAGTGACGATTTTTGCAGGTTGATCATTTGCACGCAATTCTTCTGCTGATGCGCTGCGACGAACAACCATTTCGCCGACTGTGGAAACATTATTATCCACCTCTTCTTCATCCTCACTCACTCGTGTTTCTATGACCGTTTCATTCATATCTTCACTTTCGGTTTCCGATTCAGTTTTCACTTCTGCAATTTTTTTCACTTCAGCATTTTTACTGACTATTTCATTTTCTTCGCTCGAATCGATTGAATACCGAACTTTTCCACTTTTGTTCATCTCGGTTACAAGGAACTTTACATTACGGCTCACGATCAATTTTTTCGTAGATGTGTTCACGCATCTATACCCTTTTACACAGTCGTCGTAGCCTACAAACACCATTTTCGTGCTGTTTTCGTCCCATTTCGAGCGTACTTGCTTTGGTTTTAGAACCATCACTTTTGCGCCAAACAATTTTAAATCACTTAAATCACTTCTTTTTCCACTGAATGCTTCTTCTGGCGTTTTTATTTCACCACTTGACAATTTTGTGCACGGACTGCGATTTATGACATATGCTGCCATGTTTATTGCTTCAGCCCAGTAAACATTTGGTAGATTTGCGTCGAACAAGAAACACTTTGCTTTTTCTGTGAGTGTCCTGTTCATGCGTTCTGCTACCCCGTTTTGTTCTGGCGTGTATGGAATTGTTGTCTCATGTTTGATGCCATTTCTCGTCAAATAGTCTTCAAACGCTGTTGACATGTATTCGCCGCCGTTGTCTGTGCGCAAAATATTTAGCTTCTCCCCTGTTTGTTTTTCTATGAAGTTCTTAAATTCGACGAATTTTTCAAATGTCTCGGATTTCTTCTTCAAATAATACACGAACACTTTTCTGGAGAAATCATCAATAAATGTCAGAAGATATACAGCATGACCAAGTGATCTAGTCTGTTGCGGTCCCATCAGATCGCTGTGTACTAGCTGCAAAATGCCAGTTGAATTGGTCTCGCTCGGTTTGAAGGCTTTCTTTGCCTGTTTTCCTTTTGGACACGTTTCGCAGTTACGTATTTCTGTATCGTCATCCACGAAATTTATACCGTCTACTGCGCCCGCACGCATTTTTTTCATTACACCGTAGCTCGAATGGCCCAGGCGGCGATGCCATGTAAATGCGCTTGTTGTATTCGCTGCTAACAAACATTTTTTTTCATCGGCGTCAACTTTGTATACACCACTTTTCTCTTTGCTGAATAAAATACGCTCGTTTTCGGCATTATAAATGCTGCAACCATCGGAATTGAATACCACTGTATTCCCATTCTTAGCGATTTGTGACACTGATAACAAATTCACTGCAAGCCCTGGAACATGCATGATTCTATTTACTTTTATGTTTCCGTCACCAAAAGTTACTTTACCATTGCCGGTTCCTGTGATATTCAATTTCACACCATCTGCCGCCGAAATTTTATCCGTGTCGTTGTTTTTATTCTCGATCAAATCTTCGTGTGATGTCATATGACGACTGCCGCCACTGTCTATGTACCATTCATTTTTGCAGCTCGCGCTATGAAAACCCATCATTGGTGCTTTCTCGTCACTTTCTTTTGTGCATTCATTTTCTACACATGAATGCAGCATGCTCATCATGAAAGCCGCTTTTGCACCTTTATCAGTTTTCCTGTCTGATTTATCTCCCTTTGGTTGGTCACACGCGTTGGCTAAGTGAAGTGTAGAGCCACAATTGTAACACTTGCGCTCCTTTTTCTTGAACTTCTTTCCAAATTTTTTTTTAGCCAGAAATGCACCATTTTTGTCATTTCCACCGCGATAATCCAACAACTTTGACATGATTAAGTCGCCCGTGATTGCGCCTCCGTTTGCCTCTAAACCCATAATAAATGGTTTGAATTCTTCCGTCAAGCCTGCCAGTAGAATGGCCCCAAGCCATTCGTCGCTTACGGGAAAACCAACACCCGCGAGTTTATTTGAAGCACTTACAATCTTGTCGACATACTCCTGCATTCCGTCACTATCGCTCAAGCTATTCGTCAATAAATTTTTTAATAGCACGATTTTTCTCGACAGACCTCTGTCCTCATACAGTCTATGCAGTGTGTTCCATATGTCAAGTGCAGATGTACAATTCTGGATATGAATGTAAATTACAGTTTCAACACCCAAAGCCAAGTATGCCTTCGAGCTGCTTAGCTTCGTTGCATCAAGTTCTTTTGCAACATCTGGTCCGTATACCTGCTCCGCTGCACTTGTAGTTGCAGCTTTATTCGGTCGATGGATAATACAGTCTTCATATCCCTTCAGTGCTAAGAAGTTTTTCATAGCGAACCTCCAAGTATGGAAGTTCTCGCTCCCTTTGAGCTTGTCGAAATCGATTTCTTTACCCATTATTTTTTCTGTTCAATTAAAACTCTTTGTTTATTTTTTTTTTTTCTTTAAAACACGAATGGGATAATTCACAATAAACTGTCTGATATCAATTTTAAACAACTTTTTTTTTTTACTTAGCACAGAAATTTCAGTTCGCCGAACTTCGCTTTGCTACCATGATAAGTTTTTACCAGTCTCGGACGAATGAACTGAAATAACAACG
>NW_022596322.1:0-1760 GCF_009176505.1 Sitodiplosis mosellana | reverse complement strand
GCCGTATAAGTCGTGTATACAGTCGTCGTTGTCGTCGTCGTCGTCGTCGTCGTCGTCGTCGTCGTCGTCGTCGTCGTCGTCGTCGTCGTTCGTGTGTATATGTATGTATATGTGTAATATGAGTTCTCTACGCGGCAGAAACACAACACAGAACGAAGCAATGGCAACGACAAGAGAACGAAAAAAAAATCATTGACTGAGATTTGAATTTGAAAATTGAACTAACTTGGTTGGGTGCAATGTTATTCATTTATACCGAATTGAAAAGCGTTAAACACTATTTTGATTGAAAAATAAATCCGACAATGAGTGGAAAAGAGGTGTAGCGAATGCTTACGCGCTGACTTTGCGGTCATTTCAGTGAATGTGTAAAGAACATATACGTTCTTTTCTGTATAATTTTTGAGAAAAAAAACTTCTGGACTACTATACATACTTGCATACAAATAAAAGAAAAAAAATTGAGAGTGTCCCTTGAAATGCTGCAAAAATCAAGAAAAAATACGAGCAAAAAAGCAACAACAAGAGAGAATATTTTCAATATCAAATTTCACTTTTTCATTCGGTTTATTTCAAATCAAGATTCTCAAATCTCATAATAATTTGGTGGTTCAGTGATAATTTCAACTGTTCCAAACTTTAAATATAACATTTTCTTTTCAATAGCTTCGAATGGATAAATTCTGTATATTTCTGCACTGTGTACTTCTTTTAAATGAAAATTATCCTTGATTTCTTTATATAAATTCAATAAAACGAAAATTCTCTCGTTTTGTATTACATAATAAATAGCAACACCGAATGATCCATCATTCATTAAAAGGAAATAGTCAATAGATTTTGTGTCTCTGCTGAAAATGGACTTGAATGTACATTTTCCAACGGTAATTTCTGTTGCCTTTCCGTCATTTACATGAAAACCTTGCTCATACAATATGTGATCATATTTATTCGGTACATTTTTTTTGATGATATATTTTTGTGTTTTATCGGAAAGAGTATCACTATTCTGAACATTACTGATAGAAATGATATATTTGACAGTGATTTGTTCAATAACTTCTGCACCGCCAGCAAAGTGGCGTGATAATACACCCATGTTAGACTCAAATCCAAATAATGAGAATGCCCAGAGGGGGCCACAGTTTCTTACAACAAAGCCGTAGTGACGCAACAAGTGGACATTCATTGTCACACTGCTTTTTCCAAAGTAATCCTCGAACAAATCACAAAATTTATTTAGCATTTTCTCCGCTGTGATGATATCTTCTTCACTGACTTCTTTTTTACAAAGCATATAAATCGATGCCGATAACATCTCAAAATGATCTATGTAACGTTTCTCAATTAAATTATTTAAACCATATCTCAAATAGAAAAACAATAAGTTTTTAAATTCAATTGCCCTAAATAATGACATAAATTCTAATGATCGTGGTTTGTAATTTATGTTGGTAAACGGTTTTAGTTCTGTCAGTCGCCGATTTAATAAAGTTTTGTTGCCCTTCGAAATTGGTTTGAATTTTGAATCGATCAATTTTAGTTCACCCAGCCAAATCGATAATAGACGTTTCATACAGCCCAGAAGAACATTGTGCATATAATCTGTCGGTACGCCTTTGATTATATCAAAATGAGGTAAAGCCATCAAAGCACTAAAGCCTTTCACGCCATGAGAATTTTTGGTTTGATGAGCAAATTCAATAATCTGGTTGTGGCGCAATACCACTTTTTATTGCTGCCAAAGTTGATTTGGAATG
>NW_022596321.1:0-6666 GCF_009176505.1 Sitodiplosis mosellana | reverse complement strand
TTTTTCTGTGTTTTTTTTTCTGCGTTTTGTCTTTCTGCGTTTTTTTTTCTGCGTTTTTTTTTCTGCGTTTTGGCGTTTCTGCGTTTTTATTTTCTGCGTTTTATCCGGATACCCTGCAATTAAACATGAATAAAGCAATTCAGTCTAAAATCAGAACTCGACTCGTGTACACGTTCATTTACATTACTCTTTCAGCGGACCAGCCGCTGCAGTATAACAAAGGTAGTATCCAATTACGCCTCATTTACTCTTATCTTATGTAACATGGCGAGCCGACAATAAGAACCGTATACATAGAAATGTGCAAATCAATCATAGTGCAACAGTGAAAAAAACAGCAAATAGTTAAAAAACCAAATTGAAAATCATTAGAAAATCGAATTATAAGAAAATTGAACATTCGAAAAAACCACGTGACAAAAGTGTAAACAGAGAAGGAAGAAAAAACTCCGCGTAAGCGAATTACAGTGTGAATTTGTGCATTTCGAGTGCGACTTTGTCGCTTATAAGCATGCTAAATTAATATCATTGCGAATGAATGAAATTGAATGAAATCCTAAGTCGACGTCACAATTTGTATGAAAAAAAACTCTAAGTACAATGTTAGCCGGTAAATGAAAAAATGGAAAGTGCCAATATAGTTATAACTGTTAATACGATTAACATGACACAAAGAGAATACAGACAACTTCTGAAATCAAAGATTATCAACAAAATCAGCGAATATAAACTAAAAAATATCGCGAGTTCCAGCAAAGTGAAAAAATTTTTCAAAAAAATCAGAAGCAAAATTTCCAACAAAAATATCGAAAACGTGGACGAATATATCGAAAAGGCAGTCAATGCATACAAGCGTACACTGTTGTACCGAAATAACAGATGGCGCAGTTAAAGTTAAGCTTTTAGCAAAGACACAAATCACGCCATACAACGGTAATCCAAACCTTTCAACGTGAATTTTTCAATAAAACCTTCTAACGTGAATTTTTTCAATAATAATTTCTAAAGTGAATTTACATTTCAATTCCAAGAGTTTTTACAATTTTTCAAAATGGAACAATCGAGAAAATTAAACATTTTATTAAATGACTTAGCGGAAAAAGTCGAACATTTAAAAGATAAATTACGAGAAAATATTTCCGAAGAAGAACGTGAAAACTATCGTGTTTTATTAAACTATTACACACAATTTTTTGACGCAACAAAGAGAGAATTTTTAAGAGCATTTGGAGAAATGGTCCGAGCTGACCAACGCGATTTATTCGGTGAATCATCTTCGGATTATGATAATTCAGATAGCGACGACAGTCCACCTAGTTATAATGATACATCGTCAGAAAGTGATTTCAACGAAGAATAAACATTATTGAATAATATTGCATTTTTTGTGGAAAATAAAAAGACTCAGCTACAAAAATCATCCGAATTGAGTGAATGAAAACATTTTTAGTGAATTTTTTTTTTATGAACAAATTTTTCTTACGAGTAAACGAAAACATTTTTCCTGCAAATTTGAAAAAAAAAGAAAAAAAATGGCAGCAGTTGTAGCCTTAGTAGCTGGGACTGTTGCATTCAGTGCATTCATCGGCAGCACTATTTCCAATTATTTTTTCAAAAACAATAATGACAACGAAAAGAACACTAATGAAATAAAAAGTGATATAAAAATAATGGCAACAGACATTAAGCAGACGAGCACAACCGAAGTAATACTATTGATAATAACGTTAACAATCGCAACGTCTATTTTAATGGCATCATGCTTTTTCACCGCGCGTTATATATCGAAAAAATGCAAAAAGAATAAAAGAGAACCAATAGTGAAATTTGAGAACTCTGAAGCAGACGCAGCCAACGCAGCAGAGGAAATTTGAAAAATCCAACCCACAACCACTGATATTGCATTTTGGGTCCAGCGGAGAACAAAAGATAAGAAAATTAAAATAAATAGTAAAAATATAAGAAAAAAAATAAAATAATAATTATCGAATTTTCATATCTTGAATTAAATAAGAAAACAATTATTCTAAGCAATTAAATTTTCATTTTTTTTCCGTTTTTTTTTTTAAATTTTTTTTTCCAACTACTACTTCATAAAACCTAATTTTTGTTTTATTTTTACCAACACCTAATTTTTAATAATTTCTAAATCAATTTTTTTTAAGAATTCATTTTTACCATTTTCCTTTTCAATTTTTCTTCTATTACAATTACAATATATTTTATTAGTAATTTTTATCATAAGAACTACATTTCCCAAGTATTTTGAATTCTAATTTACTATGAGCTTCAAAGCAGAATCATTTAAGGAAATCAACAGTAAATTCATAAGAGAATACAAACGCATAGACATATATAATAGATTCCCTTTGACTAAAAACGAAGAGCTAAGAGAAGAATTAAGATTATCAATTACTGAAACATATAACGAAGTAACGAAGTATCTAAAAAGGGCAGAAACAAAAACGAAAGTAGAAAAAAATAGATTAAGTTATCGAGAACAGCAAGCAAGGGGCTTGACTAAACTAAGAAAGGCATTTGATACACTTTATATTAAATACGAATTCGAAGATAGTCTGTTTTCTCAAATCGATATTAACGAAATCGTGGTGGAAGAAATACCGAATTCGTCAAATGAAAGTAGCGAGAGTAACACGAATAACTTACAGGCACAAGCTAGCACTAGCAATACTGTAGATAAAAGTGACACAGAAAGTTTGGTTAGCGTAGAATCGAATGTACAACTAGACCAAGACGACGACGATTTTTTTGAACCAACCACATCTAACGAGACAGACGAAATAACGAACCAAGCGACAGGTAGTCAACAATTAGATAATAACGGAAACGAACCACCATTACGCGACAACAGACAGCCGTTGACGGCTGATGCAAATCAGCAGCCACTAAACGGTGATAATAATAGGCAACCACCAGACAATAACGCTGATGGGCAGCCGCCAAACGCGGAACAACAACGAATGAACAACGAGGAAGCGAACCAAATACAAAACATGGCACTGTCACGCAAAGAATTTTTGCGCCTTAGCGCATCAATGCTGGGCAAATAATCCACTTCAACTAAACGCATTTATTGATGGTGTATCATTGTTAAAAGAAATGGTCGAGGACGATGACAAAGACGTCTTTACGAAATTTGTTATGACACGTCTCGAAGGTGCTGCTCGAGAAGCAGTCGAAGATGACCCAGATTATGTCGACGACATAATCGATGATTTAAAGGAAAATATTAAAGTTGATTCTTCAAAAGTGATCGAAGGACGCATGTTAGCGCTTCGCACTGACAAGATGAACATGACAAAATTCTCAGAACGAGCTGAGGAATTGGCTGAAGATTTTAGGCGTAGCCTACAAATCGAGGGCTTCTCAAAAGCCAAGGCCAAGGAATTATCAATCGAAAAAACAGTTGAATTATGTCGGAAAAATGCAACGACACTGTAAAAGCAGTGCTTGCCGCATCGAAATTTGAAACACCGAAAGAAGTTATTTCCAAAATGATCGTGGAAATCAGCAACTTAAAATCAGACAGAGCAGGTACATCGTTCCAGAAGAAAAACAAAAATTTTGGCAACAACAACAATCGAAACGGTGGTCGATACAATAACCATCGCAACAACAACGGCAACAACCAAAACAATAACCGTAACAACAATAATAACAATAACCATAATAATAACAATCGTAACAACAACAACAATGGTAACGGCAACCGCAACGGCGGATATTACAATAATAACAATAACAACCGTAACAACAATGGCGGTAACAGGAACAACAACTACAACAACAATCTTCGAAACGAACACACCATACATGTGGTGTCGGGAAACGAGGTGAATCCGGGGAACGGCGGACAGCCTCAGACCCATCAAATTGTATTACCGAACTAAAATCGCATAAAATTTTACACATAAACAATAATCTGTCGAACTTTGTGAAAATTAACACAAATGTTTCGAACCAAAAATCTATATTTTTAATCGATACGGAGGCATCAGTCTCTATAATCAAAATAAATGCTATTAATAAGAAAAAATTTTATGACAATAAAGATATCATAAAGATGACTGGTATCACCAGACATCCAATTTTATCTTTGGGATCGTTCACACTAACGATTAATGAACAAGATAAGAGTTTACAACATAAATTTCACATCGTGCCAAGAGAGTTTCAAATACCCGCTTTTGGTATAATTGGTAAGGATTTCTTAGAGAGATTTAAGTGCTTAATAGATTATGGAAATAAATCTTTTACAATTAGACCTACAAACCTAGACCCCATTAAGTTAGAGATAGAATCAGAAGTACTTCCTGGCGTGGCTGCAATACCAGCACGTTCGGAAACTTTTAAACTTTTTCACGTTAAAAGTGAGATATTTCCATGTGTAATTGAAGCACAGGAAATTCGCGAAACAATTGTAATTCCTACGACTATAGTACACCAGCCTGACGCTTGGATAAGAGTACTTAGCGTAGATGAAGACATGAAAATGGTGGAGACGGACAATTTAAGGGCAAGACCGATAGAAGACTTCACGAAATACAAACCAGGAACTGACGCCTCGACTAGCGACACACGGCTAGGGCAATTAAAAGAGACAATCAAGACCAAAGTTCCAGGGTTTGCTAGGAAACGACTAATCGAATTATGCAGGGAATACTCTGACGTTTTCCATATTGAAGGTGACAAAGCAACAACAAACAACTTCTATACGCAAAAAATCAACATGAACGATAACACACCAGTTTATACGAAAAATTATAGACTGCCTCATGCCCAAAAGGAGGAAATTCGTAAACAAGTGGAAATTTTACTAGAAAATGATTTGATCGAACTCAGTAAATCTTCATACAACTCACCTCTCATAATTGTTCCCAAGAAAAGTGCAGACGGAAAACCAAAATACAGAATGTGCATTGATTATCGTAAACTAAAAAAACAGATAATCCCAGACAAATTTCCACTACCGCGAATTGAAGAGATATTCGAAGGACTCGGTAGAGCACAATACTTCTCTATTATGGATTTACATTCTGGTTTTCACCAGATACCCATCGAAAAAGACTCACGACACGTGACAGCATTTTCTACGGAAAATGGATTTTACCAATGGAAAGTCCTTCCATTCGGAATAAATATAGCCCCTGCGTCATTCAGCAGAATGATGGCTATTGCGTTCAGTGGACTGCCACCTGAACAGGCGTTCATCTATATGGACGACCTAATAGTGATTGGTTTCTCTGAGAACCAACACTTCAACAACATAAAAAACGTATTTGAAGTATGTCGTAAATATAATTTAAAGATTAATCCGGAAAAATGCGAATTTTTCAAAAGAGAAATCATATTTCTTGGTCATAACTGCACAGCAGATGGCTTAAAGCCAGACCCGAAGAAAATCGCGGCGGTATCGAAATACCCAACGCCCAAAGATAAAGATTCTGTTAAACGTTTCGTAGCATTTGCAAACTACTATCGACGTTTCATTGCAAACTTTTCTATAATAACACACCCAATGACGCGATTACTGAAAAAGCGTATTGAATTCCAATGGACAAAAGAATGCCAAAATGCATTCGACCAAATAAAAGAATGCCTAACATCTACACCCTGGATACTGGCATATCCAGACTTCAAAAAACAATTCCGCGTCACAGTAGATGCGAGCAATCTGGGCTGTGGTGCCGTATTAAGTCAAATCGACGATGAAGGAAATGACAGACCAATTTCATTTAATTCAAGAACCTTTAAGGGTGGCGAATTGAACAAAGCCATCATCGAAAAAGAACTTTTAGCGATTCACTTTGCATTGAAATCCTTTCGACATTACCTTTTCGGTCAAAAGTTCTTGGTTTTATCTGATCACAAACCATTGATTAAGTATATCAAATTGAAAAATCCATCATCCAAATTGATGCGTATTAAAATGGATTTAGAAGAATTTGACTTCACAATTGAACACATCAAGGGTTCATGATTTACACCAAGTGTACGAAGAGAATCATATCTTCAGGATCAACATATCTAAACACGACACAAAATCACAAAAGCCTGAAAAAACAAAGAAAATAAGAGCCACATACCCAATATTGGCAATCACCAGGGCACAAGCTGCAAGAGCAAGACAAAACGCAAATGTCAACACAAACATGATGAACTCAAACTTAAGCATCGACACAACTGACGTAAAAGTCATTGAAAATTGCCCGTTTAACAAAAAATTAACTCCTAAAATTCGCACGTCAAACATACATATTCGTGATGGTATCTTAAAAAAGGTAGAATTTAAGATCTACTATAAGCGAACACAGCTTTGTTCCACATCTTTAAGCCAAGACAATGGATGAAATCAAATCCGTCCCAAAAAGTACCAAAATCGTCCTAAAAAATTACAAAATCGACCCAAAAAATAACAAAATCGTACTGAATTAATTACAAAATCGTCCTTAAAAATAACAAAATCGACCTAAAAAATAACAAAATCGTACTAAAATAATTACAAAATCGTCCCAAAACCCACACCAAAATCGTCCTAAGAAATAACAAAAACGACCCAAAAAATAACAAAATCGTACTAAAATAATTACAAAATCGTCCCAAAAACATTTCATAAATAATCCCTAGGATAATAATGAGTGGACA
>NW_022596320.1:0-9074 GCF_009176505.1 Sitodiplosis mosellana | reverse complement strand
TATTATTCTGCACCATACAGCGTTTCTTCGCCAGAGGTGATTTATTTGATATGAATATTCTTTTATATATTTACATTATATTACATTAATTAAATGCTACACAGAGAAAAACAAAATCATTTTCGCGTATCAAAATATTGTAATGTGACGAATTCCAACACATGTTGAGATTTTCACAACAAATGTTTTGTTCCATATACTCAGTGAATGAGGAAATTTAACTCAAGTATTTGTCAATTGAGTGACCGTTTGCATACGTTGTCTAATTTGACAAGTAGTTTCACTCAGTTTTGAGATTGTCATTTGTGTATATTTGCATAAAATAAAGGTGGCTTAATTGGCACCGACTTGTTATAGAAATCATTCTAAGCATTATTTACCCATTTTTCCGCGCCACAATTGAATGCATTTATACAAAATAT
Organism: Sitodiplosis mosellana; assembly: GCF_009176505.1. Taxonomy (NCBI): domain Eukaryota; kingdom Metazoa; phylum Arthropoda; class Insecta; order Diptera; family Cecidomyiidae; genus Sitodiplosis; species Sitodiplosis mosellana. The sequence goes on along the minus strand of NW_022596320.1, from coordinate 8,652 downwards.
TATTATATGGCACGAACACATCGAGAATTTAGAATGGAATCAAAAAATATATTCAATTTTTTTTAACAAATTCACATTTTTTAAAGTAAAATTCGGTTAGTCAGGCATTTTCCGATTTTCGTCAAACATTTTCCCATTTCGGTCAGACAAGTTCCCACCACTTTGGTCAAGCATTTTCCGATTTTCGTCAGACATTTTCTCATTTTGGTCAAACATTTTTCGATTTTTGGTCAAACATTTTCCGATTTTCGTCAAACATTTTCCGATTTTCGTCAAACATTTTCCCATTTTGGTCAGACAATTTCCCATTTTGGTCAAGCAAAATCAATTTAACCATATGTAAATTCAAAGAAGAGCACCGACAACAAACCAAAAGTCATTCAATTTGGTAATGTGCGCACAACAAGCGAAAGAAAACAGGCCAACCTATTCGCTAATTTCTTCAGTAGCAACTACGATGAATCAACGACTCAAGGCGTTCAACAATCGCCTACCGATGAGTCACAGCAAACTGAGGAATTCCAGCTCGACATCAATTTTGTGCTTGAAGAGCTACAAGCCGTGAACACAAAGAAAGGTACGGGTCCCAACGGTATGCACCCGTTGATACTGAAAAACTGTGCGAGTCATTTGGCGCCGCCAAATTGACGGCTCCACTCACGGAGATCTTCAATGAATCATTGTCAGCTGGCCATTTCCCTGATAAATGGAAGCGCTCGAGTGTATTTCCCATTTTCAAAAAAGGGGCCAGATCGAAGATAGAGAACTACCGTTGCATAGCTAAGCTTCAAACTGTGGCGAAGTTGATCGAGCATTTGGTGAACGTCAAACTTCTGTCTCTGGTACAGGACAAAATCACCAAAAAGCAACACAGCTTCATGAAGTCCAGATCTACTGCATCTAATCTCACCGAATTTATCTACTATGCCCAGAGAGGCATAAATTCTGGTACGCAAGTAGACGTTCTCTACACGGACTTCAGTAAAGCGTTTGACAGAGTAAGCCACAAGAGATTGATTCTGAAACTCAGATCGTTCAACCTGCCAGGAAATCTTCTTGCTTGGATCGAATCATACCTGTCAAACAGAACACAATTCGTTAAGTATGGGAGCAGTAAGTCAAATGAATTCAACGTATCATCTGGCGTACCACAGGGTAGTCATCTCGGACCCACACTATTCCTGTTGTTCATCAACGACATAGTGGACGAAATGGACGACGTGTTCATTTCCTTGTTCGCCGATGATGTAAAAATTGCCAAAATCATCAACTCGAGCGCGGATGCGGAAGTGCTACAGCGGGCCATCGACAAACTGAAGGTTTGGTGCGACGTAAGCAATTTGCACCTGAACCTTGACAAATGCGCCGTCCTTACAATCACCACAAAAAGAAAGGACATCATCGACACAAATTACAAATACGGTGATTTCACCTTCAAACGCGTATTGGACCACATCGACGCAATTACATCGAAGGCGACAGCTGCCCTTGGATTCATTTGGAGATTTTGCTTCGACATAACCGACGTTCAAACACTCAAAACACTATACTACGCACTGGTTCAGTCTCATCTTGAGTACTGCAACGTTGTATGGCTGCCAACTTATGCCATACATATCGACAAAATCGAGAGTATTTTGAGAAAGTTCACACAGTTCGCCCGAAGAGAGTATCGAACAGCTGCCAAGGGCTACAGTATCACCGACTACAACAAACGACTTGAGGCGTTGAACATGACATCGTTGGAGCGTAGGAGGGTGAATGCATCAGTTGTATTCATGTATGACATCGTTAATGGGATCGCAAATTGTCCCAATGTACGTAACGACATAGCAATCGGAGAGAGCGTACGCGAACTACGACACACTGACTACTTCAAAATCAAAGACAGGCTCATGGACAAACAACTCAGAGCCCAGGTGCCTCAAATGTGCAAGTTTGCAAACAAATTGGCAGATAAATTCAGAAACTCAACCAGCCGTCCAAATTTCGTCTCGTCGGTACGCGGCGAGCAGAACCAAAAATTTAATATTAAATATTGACAAATTGTTTTCTTACATGCTCACATCTGTATAGAAATAATGATATTATCTGTGATATTTACATGTATTTATTGGAAATTTAGCAACATTGACTGTGATATAGCCATCCTTTGAGTTGGTGATTAACTTTTGACCGGTTATTGCTTTATAATGGAAATTATTTTCTTTTGTCAATATTTTCTTTTGTTAATGTTTTTGAAAAACTCATTGTATTTTTCTGTCTTTCGGTCTCTACTAAATTGTTAATTTTTAACTAGCAACAGGGACTTGTTAGATTAGACGTAAAATTTTTCTTCAATATATCACTTCTTTGATAAATTTATTGATGACTTGATTGCCACAATACAACAATCGTCTGCTATTTCTACAAATGATTACCTTAGAAGAACGAAGAAAAATCGCACAAATTTGCTTCATACACAATGTTATCTGTGGCCAAACATCGTCGAAGCATATTATGGAGAAAATTAACTTAAGAACACCACGACTCCGAACACGGAACACCGAATTCCTAGAGCTGCCGACCAGAATTTACAACTACTCAATGTTTGAGCCAATTAACTACATGCTCATCACATATAATGAATTTTATAAATACTTTAATATCATAGAGCCAAATCAAACGAATGATTGTGATACTAGTACTATTCCAAAAATATATAAAACTTATTTAATTGATTTTAATGTTAGCACAAATACTGTCAAGCAAAGAATAACTGATTATTTTAGAAGAAATAGAACTTGGAGAGACTGAAAATACGAATACATTATAAATATTGTAAATATATAACCAAATATTTATACCAAATAAACCACCTCTGGCGAAGAAACGCTGTATGGTGCAGAAAAATAATAATAATAATAATAATAATAATAACTTTTGCAGTCATTAGGGCCGCAACTACAATGTTAACGCTTCCACTGGCCTTTCATTTTGGATATTAAGGTTAGGCTTTTTTGAACCGTTTACATTTCGGCTTCCTACTCATTTCCATGTGTTGGTTAGGTTATTTTGTGTTAAAATGTTTATAGACCAAATCAAGAAGGACTACTATTATAATTATCACACACTAAATTGTATGTATAATCCTTTAAATAAATTTCGGTCTTTTTGAAATATGAACAAATGTAAACCAGACTTCCTTACACTGAACGCAGCGAACTCAGCAATGTAGCGAGCTCTGTAATGTGAGAGCTGTCAAAAAAATTTCTGCAAGTGAATATGCCAATTTATTAGGACTGGTTCACACTGATTTCTCTGTTTTTCGCTATAATCGTTTGATGTCAAATGGACCGAAATATATTTTAAGGAGTATACAAACACGAAAAGATCAGGTTTTTCACGACTCTTGGAGTCGTTTTCCTGCAAACAAAGTATTCAGCCAGTTTTTGACGGTGTAAATAAATAAATAAATAAGTATTCATACCAATTTTCAACTCATTCTGCTCATCGGAATCCGGCTGTATAGCAAACATTTCGATGAATTCGTTTTGTTGTGTGATGGCTTCTCTCATGTTTGCCAAAAAGTCTATGCTCGACGCAATTAAATTATTATTGGCTGCTGTCATGTCTTGCAAAACCAATTTGCGGAAATTGTTATTTGTATATATTATTGACTCATAGAAAGCCTTTGAGCCTGAAAACAGAAATATCGATATTATTTTTTCAACAAAGTTGGTTTCTGATTCATTTATGGTTCACATTCTGTCGTTTTGATTTAATTTATTTAAAAATACAATGAAAATACGAATAAAGTTCAACATTTCAGATCAAATCAGTTGAATTGTTTGATTGAAATTTCTTGCTATTTCCAAATGAAACTAATTAATTGATTCGAAATTTCACAACCCTTATTGATAGAAATACATACACAAATATATATTTACCCAATTCCACATCATTTATTTCCCTTTTAATACACATTTCTGACAACATTTCTTCTGTTCGAAATACAAAATTGATAAAATATGTATCAGTAATGGTAAAACAATACACAGTGCAACACATAATGGAGGGACTCACTTTTGAGAATCGCTGCTGAAAGTACTTACCAAAACTAGAAATTCTGCATCATTCGTTTTGCCAACTTGGTTGACTGTTGAATTTTGATGAAATTATGTATTTTTTGCTCAAACTGGATTTTGAGCACTTTTTCAACATTTTGGGACGGCTATATCTCGGTAAACCGTAAGGAATATTGTTGTTGTGTCTTGAGCAAAGTTGTAGATAATAAATGAGAGAAAAAAAATGCAGAACAAACTTACCCCAAAAAAGGCATCTAAGGCCTCAAAATCGCAAAAATGCCCATTTTTTACAATTTTTCAACCGTAACTCGCAACGTATTCAATTTTTATGGCCACTATCTTCAGAAATTTTGTAGCCAACGTATAACTGGACAACTTTGCTCAACATACTAATCCAGAAAAATCATGTTCTATCTACCTTTTTGGCTCAAAATCACTCTTTGGTACCAAAAATGGTCATTTTCTTGTAAATTTTGGCCTATTACATGCAAATATCTGTATATCTTTCCATATTTTACGCTTTTATTTTCGCTAAAGTGTCTCTGCGGATAACGTAAACTCGTTTTTAAGCTAGTTCAGTGGGAAAAATCACTCATTTGAAGGGCAATTTCGAGTTTTGAACCGATTTTTGAGCGTTTGGTGGACATTTGGGCAAATGAAGTCATGACAACAGCCATATTTCAGTTTTTAATGTATGCTACACTAAAGCTTATGTTTACAGCTGAAAAATTGCGCCAATACGATCCACCTATGATGTCCAGTTGGAAAGTTATGGCTCCCCAAGTGATGACATGTTCATTTTTTGCACTATTTTGGCACTTATCATCGCTTGGGCAGCCATAAGTATCCTACCAGACGACATAGGCATGTCACATTAGCCTTATTTTTCAGCTATGAACATCAGCTTTAAAATGCCATACCGCTAAAACTGAAATATATCATCTTTCATGGTCCAATCTGCCTCAATGGACACCACAACCTCCAAAAATGGTCCCAAAAATCAAGTTATTCACTCATATACATTGAAAAACATCTTAAAAATTACTCAAACATTGGTACAGATAATATAAGCTTGAATGTTTACAATATTTGAGAGGGAATAAATTCATTTTTCACATTCGATGCGTATGACAGCTGTTACCGTAACATGTTTTTTTTTTCAATACTCGCAAATCTGTGCCAGAAGAGCTGTTGCTCGCAAGTGAATCCGAATTACCATCGCTACTGCTTCAACGATCGCTGCGCAGGAAATCAACAAGACTATCACAACAGATGGCACTAAACCGTGCCATATCGGATGACTACGCTTTTCTCACCAGAATTTACTACCAAAACTGTCACAGCATTTGTCCCGAAGAAGAGCGCTTCTATTGTGCTGCTTCTTGCAACGATTACGATACGATAATTCTAACTGAGACGTGGCTCAGAAATGATATTTATGATGCTGAATTTTTTGACGATTCGTATTCTGTTTTTCGTAGGGACAGACTTTTTCAACGTGGCGGTGGTGTACTAATTGCAACCAAAAATGAAAAATTCGCCAGTGAAGAGATAAAAATTGCTGGTGCTGACGATCTGGAATATGTTTGTGTGAAAGCCACTACTAAATCACACGTCATCTATATCTACGATGCAATTATCAAATTCGTCCCTACGTACATCGTCAAGTCGATACAAAAATGTCCGTGGAAAAACAAATTCCTAATAACATTAAAAAATAGGAAGAATTATTATTATTATTATTCTGCACCATACAGCGTTTCTTCGCCAGAGGTGGTTTATTTAGCATAAATAAATCTTGTTATATTTACAATGTTTGCAATGGGATAATTAATTCTATTTGACTTTACTCTCTCCAAATTCTATTTCTCTTAGAATAATCAGCTACTCTCTGTTTTACAGTATTTGTACTTGTGTTAAAATCAATTAAATAAGTATCACAATTCGGAATAGTAGTAATATTACATTCATCTGGTAAATTAGGCGGTTTGATAGGAACAAAGTATTTATAAAATTCTTTGTATGTACTCAACATATAATTGATAGGTTCAAACTTGGAATAGCAATTTTGATGCGTCGGTAATGAAAGGAAATCTGAGTTTCTTGTCCAATGTCGCGGTGTTTTAAAACTTATTTTGCTCAAAATGTATTTCGATGAAGTATTTCCACATATCACATTGTGGACAAATGATATTTGTGCTATCTTTCTCCGCTCTTCCAGCGTAATCATTTGTAATTCAAGCAGTCGGCATTCGTATGGCGGCTTCCTGAATCTGTGTGGCCACTTCATTTTGCGCAGTGCAAACAATAAAAACTGCTTTTGGATCGATTCAACTCGTGCAATTTTTTCATCGGTGTATGGGTTCCAAATTTGGGAAGCATATTCCACAATCGGCAATACAAATGTGAAAAATAATTTCTTTATTGTCCATGGATCATCAAATTCATATTCAAATCGTTTAATCCATGCTAAACGTGATTTTGCCTTGGCTGTAATATACTCATAGAATAAGGCATGGAAACGCTACAGACGATCCGGCTACCATCAGTCGTTTGAATGGAAGTATATTTTGGCATCACGTGAGTTTGATAAACTGAACACGGAACTGTACAACACATGCGTGGACAAAATGAAATCCTCGCTCAAGCATGATGCATCGAGATTTTGGCAATATGTCAATTCGAAGAAGAGTACTGACATTGTCAGTCTGACAACAAACCAAAATTCATGCAACTTGGTGATGTGCGCAACGCAAACGAAAGTGAACAGGCGAACCTGTTTGCAAATTTCTTCAGTAGCAACTACGATAACTATACGACTCAAGGCGTTCAACAATCGCCTGCCGATGAGTCCAAGCAAACTGAGGAGTTCCAGCTCGACATAAATTTTGTGCTCGAAGAGCTAGAAGCCGTGAATACCAAGAAAGGTGCGGGTCCTGATGGTATGCACCCGTTGATACTAAAGGATTGTGCGAGTCATTTGGCGGCTCCACTCACCGAGATCTTCAACGAATCATTGTCAACTGGCCATTCCACTGACAAATGGAAGCGCTCGAGTGTATCACCCATTTTCAAAAAGGGGTCGAGATCGAAGATTGAAAACTACCGTTTATTTGGTTATAGTTCTTTTTGTGTTTTTTTTCCTCTTGAAAGATCATTGATTTGATTTTTTAATTTTCTTTTCATCAGGGACAGTGGCAAACAGTGGTGTAAATAAGATTATATAATTAAAAATTCAATTGGTTTCAGTTGTTTATTCATTCCGTTCGTTAGAAGCAATAAATAAGATGAAAGAAAAGTCATAATAAAACATGCGCAAACGCTACCGAATTGCGAGTTTATGATGATTTTTTGAAAAATTATTCCAATAAATCGAAAATTTCATTACACTTTTAGAAAATAATATTACGATGATTCGTGAATTTTATGATGATTTTTGTTTATTTTTATGTTAATTTTCGTATGTTTTTATCCCATTTTTTGGGAAATTTTATTACGATTTTCGGAGTTTTTATGACGAAATTCTATTTTTCCATCTAATCTCACCATAGTGGGTAACACTATGCCCAGAGAGGCATAAATTCTGGTGCGCAAGTGGACGTTCTCTACACGGACTTCAGTAAAGCATTTGACAGAGTAAACCACAAGAGATTGATTCTGAAACTCAGATCGTTCAACCTGCCGGAAAATCTTCTTGCTTGGATCGAATCATACCCGTCAAACCGAACTCAATTCGTTAAGTATGGGAGCAGCGAGTCGAATGAATTCAACGTATCATCTGGCGTACCACAGGGTAGTCATCTCGGACCCACACTATTCCTGTTGTTCATCAACGACATAGTGGACGAAATGGACGACGTGTTCATTTCCTTGTTCGCTGATGATGTAAAAATTGCCGAAATCATCAACTCGAGCGCGGATGCGGAGGTGCTACAGCGGGCCATCGACAAACTGAAGATTTGGTGCGACGTAAACAATTTGCACCTGAACCTTGACAAATGCGCCGTCCTTACAATCACCAAAAAAGGAAAGACATCATCGACACTAATTACAAATACGGTGATTTTTCCTTCAAGCGCGTTTCGGACCACAAAGACCTCGGCGTTATCATTGACCAGAAGCTCAACTTTGTCAAGCACATTGACGCGATCACTTCGAGAGCTTCGCAGCGAACAAAACCAAAAATTTAATATAAAATATTGACAAATTGTTATCTTACATCCCTACAAAATGTATAGAAATAATTATATTTATCCGTGATTTTTACACGAACTTTAAAATAAGTAGCAATATTAACTGTGATATAGCCATCCATTGAGTTGGTGATTAACTTTTGAACTGCCATTAATTTATAATGGAAACTACCGTTTATGTTAATTTATTTGCAAGTATTGTAATTTTTTTTTTCTTATGTCTTTCGGTCTCTACTAAATTACAAATTCATAACTACCAACTTGGGACTTGTTAGATTAGACGTAAAACTTTTCTTCAATGTATCACCTCTTGATAAATTGAATGATGACTTTTGCAGTCATTAGGGCCGTCACTACAGTGTTAACGCTTCAGTTAGTCTTTCATTTTTTAC
>NW_022596319.1:0-4993 GCF_009176505.1 Sitodiplosis mosellana | reverse complement strand
GCCGTTCTCAATACTGTTTCATTGGAGTATTGAAATAATACGAATTTACCCACAACCATTCACCTTCTGAAAAACAATTAGTTCATACGAAATAGTTGTAAAAAAAATCATTAAATGGAATAAATTCTCTATATGCGACATTTTTCCGCGCAACATTTCTGTATGACATTTTCGTTCCAAACTGCTCATATATCATCGTTTCGTGCACTCTAGAAGCAATTAAAATGGCTAAATCAACATAATTGAAGTCAGGCAAATTCGACTGACGATTTTTATAAAGCAGAATCTATTTTTTGTCCGTTTGTTATGAATTTGTCCCTGATTTTCATGAGGATATTTTAGAAAATGGCAGAAATATTTAAATAAATATTTTTGTTAGCCTTAGAAATCACCCATCTTCTGCTGAACGTACTAAGCCCTGACCTTTTGTACCGCATGTACGCGAAATCATGGAAAAAAGACGCAGTAGCTGACATCATTCGTCCCGTGTGTAATCTCTCAGGCGACAATTTCGAATTTCTCACGATTCAAACCACAAATTGCTACGATTCAAAACACTTTGGCGACGTGTTCATCGACGAAGCGGCCAGCACGTCTGAAACAACAAGATTCATTCCCATTGCAGGTTTGTGTCACAAATGGTCACAAAATTTTAAAAATATATTCCTTGAATCGAATGATTTATTTTTCTTCTTCATTCGGATCCAGCAGTGATCCCGTTCTGCTCCGAGCGCTCTGAGTGAGTCTCGTATTTACTCCTTTGTATTGAGCAGCAGTATCGTATGAGTACATTCTCACTCAATGCCCCAAAGTCATATGGTTGAGTGAGTGAGTTTCCACTCACTCAGAGCGCTCTTATGTTGTGCGTTGTGTACGCTCAATGTAACACAGTATACTCCTATATACCAATTGCGATGTACACAAGTGAGTTGCTTTGTGTAAAACATTGAGTGAATTATTGGTTGGTTGTGAGTGACTGGTTGAGTTGGTTGTGAGTGAGTAGCTGCTCGCACACAGCTACTACGACGTGAGCGAGGGTTCGCTCTTGAACATTCATGTATGTGCACAACAGCACACGAGCAATGCATTGCTCATTTAAAAGAATGATGAAATGCTCTGAGTGAGCATTTTTCGATCACTGGGATCCAGGTCTATGCACTAAAAAAAGTAGTATTCAAGCAAAAATCATTCTATCTGGTGATATTAAACAGCTTGATGCCGTGGCAAATTCCAAGTATGCGGCCAATTTGGTATTAAAACCTCCTATATGGAGCGCCTTACCCAGGAAGAGTGTTTTAAAATGAACAATTTAGGGAACTACAACCCTTCCTTCATTGTCCAATTGAGAAAAAACTATCGGAATCACGAAAGTATTCTTCGTATTCCAAACGAGCTATTCTATCAGGGCTCACTCGAAAGCCATGCACCATCAAGTAATTGATTAGATCATTTCCGAAACCCATACCGATCCGTACTCATGGACTTTTTTCTTAATTTTTTTCCAGCGGTTCAACATAATTTTGACTCGGGCTATTTCATTACTTATCGTTGTCGGAAATCACGAGACACTTCAACACGACCCAAGTTGGAAAAGATTCATTGAATACGTGCTGTACCATTAGACTGGTTTTTTTTCGACTTTTTTCGAATTTTACGTCACCAAATAGCTTAATCGTTGCAGAATCATACAAAAAGAAAATTCCAACAAAAAACTACCCTAAAACCTGGGATTCCCAATCTGGCGCCCGAGCTAAAATTATTCAGATAGCCAAAAATCGCCATTTTTGGCATTTTAAGGTCTTTTTCCTTAACTTTACCGCATGTTTTAGTATATTTTCCACCTTGTGGTCAAAGAACATAACATATATAATATAAAAAAAACAGTACTCAATTGATTTTACATCGATTTTTGATCATTTTTAGTGAAAAATGGGTAATTTCAGGCAAAATTTCGACAATTTTGTAGGGGAGGTACCCGTAAATTGCTTCTGATTGACTTTAAATTTTCTGAGGTTTCAGTTTTTAAAGAAAAAATGAGATTCTGAAAGTTTCATGTTGATTGCATTTGCGCAAGTTTGGTTTTTGTTCCTCAATTGTTTTCGAAAGTTTCTTGTATTTTCTATTTGGTTATACCGCTTCAATGAAGATTCCCACAAAAAAAATAAACATATTTAGACCGTATAGCACTTAAATTCTTCGTTTGACATCCCTCTATGAGATTCCAGAAAGAAACTGTACCGTCCCAATCGATATAAGTCATTTTGAGCCCACCAAAGTCTCAAAAAGTAGCCAAATTATCTTATTTTCCACTAAATTTTGTACAAAAAGTACTGTTACTTTGGATAGAGGTATGATATCAACACATGTTTTGGCTTAAATAAAAGGTATTGAAGCCCACTTTTATATAAAATCTTGATGCAATGTGCTAAATTTGCAAAAAGTGTTCATTTTTGGGAAGAATGGCCTACAACATAAGCTAAAAATACACTTATCATTATAATGGTGACGAATTGCGAAAATAACATGTAAATCAACAAGAGAAGAGTAATTACTTTTTCGCACGCCCATGTCGTGAGTAAAAGTATTGTAATCACCCCAAAACCTAGGTACCCTGAAAAACCATTTTTCTATCCATTTTTGACACCAAAAAGCACGATACAGTGGTTATTTTGCTATGTTAATTTGGGTGTGTCGTACCCTGTACGCTGTGCGCTGTACGCTGTGCGCTGTACGCTGTGCGCTGTACGCTGTGCGCTGTACGCTGTGCGCTGTACGCTGTACGCTGTACGCAAAAATTTGTTAGCACGATTGCTCAAATACCAGAATGAAAAACGAAATTCTGCAAGTACCAAACGTTTGTGCTTCATTAGACTTGGAAACCATTAAATTTCCAGCCACCCCAGATGTACCTCAGGATACCTAGCCTATGAAAAACGTTCAAAAAATCGAACTTTTGTTCGGGAGGTACCCAAAATAGGCTACCCAGGTGGGTTTTATCATGCCCACCCGATTTATTTCATCAAAATAATAGGGGCCAGGAATAACCTAGCACCCGCCAACCCACCTTTTTGGTATTAAATCGGTATGTTAGTTTAAAATTCCTTGAAAAATCGAACTTTGTTCGGGAGGTACACAAAATAGGCTCCCAGGTGGATTTTATCACTCCCACTCAATTTATTTGGCTCAAAATAATAGAGGCCCAGGAACAACCTAGAACCCGCTAACCCACCTTTTTTTCGTATCCAATCGGTATTGAATAGTGATTCTGATAGCGAATGTGATTAAAAATTGTGAATTGATGCGCCTCTGAAGTGTCATTTATTCTCAACAATGTGGATTTTCCCGAGTTGGAAGAGGATGGATTTTACTACGAAATTGGAGACTTGTGTGAAACTACAAAGAATACAGATCTAGAATCAATCACAAATCAAATTGTTGGATGATTTGACAATCAAAATGTTCATTATAAATTTGGTGAACGCAAACAGAACCATACCATTCAATATGCATCTAGTCTGCTATGGACAAAAACAAGAGCGATACAAACGACTTCTAGCCGAACGAGACGATCTGCAAATGAGATATCAGCGACCGGGCCAGCTTTCTTGGCCATTACACCACAGTTCATTATACAGTCTACACGGGGAGGGCAATCATGGCAAAAGATTGGACGTATATCAACGAAACATCCTCACTCGCCTATACCCCGGAGCACAGTATCAATTCATCGAACCGGCAACGTTGCAACCAGATGGATGTTTCTGTGGCATTTTCTCGATTGCATACGCCACAACCATCATTTTGGGACACAACCCTGCAACATACCATCTAAAAATCAATCAGCACGAAACAGACAATTTAAAAAAGACTAGCGAACTACGAAACCACATCAAAAGAATATACGAAACAAATTACAGCTGTTTCCACAATAAATAATACACACATTTTTGTTTTTGTTAAAGTGTTTGGATACTTGTTTTCAAGTGTTGCATCGCAATAACGACCAAATGATTTCGATTTGGTAACTTTTGTCTAATTTCATCAAAAAAGAAACAAAAAAAATCAGTTCATTCAACTTGCTTATTAAACATTTTGTCGAGATAGCTTATTATTTCCGTCCACATTTTTTGATTTAATTAAAACCAAAGTTCATTCTACAAATATTTGGCTGATTTGCAGTTCTTCGATTAAAGTTCAGTTTTTTCAATACTTGATTATTTTGCATTTTTGAAAGAGAGTAGAATAAAGTTTTCAGACGACAATAAAGACAATCAGACGTTTCATTTCATTTGAATACCCAACATCAAGATTCTCGGAATCATAATAGAATTTTCCATAAAATACATGAACGTACTGTTGTTTTTTTTCTGAAAATTCTTATAAATATCCTAGGCAAAATCTGAATAAAAGCTGAACGCTATGAAAACGGTGCGGAGAAGTTCGTCTTACGGAGGTAAGACTATTTATTTTGATTGTTTTTTGAGCCTATAAATCCAAATACATCATTAGTTTGGTCACATCAAATCTAGTTATTAAGATATACCTCGAATATTGATTTTGTATATATTTGAAACATAGGTAGGGACTTCAAGCTCCAACTTATATCGATTGGGACAGTACAGTTTCTTTCTGGAATTTCATAGAGGGATGTCAAACGAAGAATTTAAGTGCTATACGGTCTAAATATGTTTATTTTTTTGTGGGAATCTTCATTGAAGCGGTATAACCAAATAGAAAGTACAAGAAACTTTCGAAAACAATTGAGGAACAAAAACCGAACTTGCGCAAATGCAATCAACATGAAACTTTCAGAATCTCGTTTTTTTCTAAAAAATGAAACCTCAGAAAATTTGAAGTCAATCAGAAGCGATTTACGGGTACCTCCCCTACAAAATTGTCGAAATTTTGCCTGAAATTACCCATTTTTCACTAAAAATGATCAAAACTCGATGTAAAATCAATTGAGTACTGTTTTTTTTATATTATATATGTT
>NW_022596318.1:0-6601 GCF_009176505.1 Sitodiplosis mosellana | reverse complement strand
ACACCTTGGCGACACGTTCGCAAAATATTGTATCTCAAGAAGTGGAATTAGCATGTGAAGAACAAAACAGCCACAAGAAACCTTTGGAAGGAGGAGAAGGTACCAATCAAGAAAGCACTGATCAAGGACATGACGAAAATATTGAAACGCAAATCGAATTTGCAAGTGAAGAACCAAACAGCCACGAGAAACCTTTGGAAGGAGGAGAAGGTACCAATCAAGAAAGCACTGATCAAGGACATGACGAAAATATTGAAACGCAAATCGAATTTGCAAGTGAAGACAATAGCGAATTGACTCTCAAACGTAAAGCACCCAAACGAAAATTTTCAGAGCAAGAACAATCTGCTTCGAATGAAGATTTGGAACAGCAACTATTTTGCTCCTTCTGCGGCACCGCATATAGCACTAAATCCAACCTCACCGCTCACATTAACAGTGTACATAAAGGAAAACGATTTGTTTGTGATGAATGTTCTAAAGCCTTTACGAGTCTCGCCTCCCTCCAACGCCATGCGTCCACACAACATCCAGGTGTGAACATAACTCCTGACTCAGTTTCTGTTCTCGATGACAAAGACGACGCCGACCAAAGAATTAGTACACTGGAAACAAAGTTCAAACGCAACGAAAAAACAATCGCCTCTTTGAAGAAAAAAATTAATAAACTTAAGTAACTATTTGTAAAAAAATAAAAAAAATTAAATAAATGAATGAAAAACAGACAAAATTTGAACATTCTTTGTGTGATTTTGCGTGGCTTTTACGCGTTCTCATGCAAAGAATGATCATATTTTTTTAAATTTCAAAATTGATGGTTCAGCAAGTGAAGCATCCAGCATCATCAACATGTGCATGTGCATTGAAATTTATTCAAGGGCTATTTAGCGAAGGACGGAGAAAGAATCATAAATTCATATTGAACGAAAGTTTGTCTGTTTTCTCAATATTTATTGAAATAATAATCACCGATAATCACTCAATAGACTTGTTTATATTTAAATCGTATTGGTTCAGCTTATTATTGTTATTAATTTACTGTGAACAGATCAATAGCTTTTTAAACTATTGGCCGGCGAAGTGAACAATTTTTCTAATTTTTCGTCGTAACAGTTTTTGCTTTCCGTTTAATGTGATTTTTTGAGCAATATATGTTGCTCTGTAACGGATAAACTCTTCAATTATAAATTCATCCAATTTATGTTGCAGGTCATGGGAAAAATCTGTTTCTGGATAAAAATCAATGGGTTCTGTGTCTATCTTATTTAGTATGTCTCTTAACAAACTATGGTATTTGAAATCAATCTTGAAAGCATGATATCTCAATAATTCATTGGCGATTCTGCATATGGCTATAGTGCTCTCGCAAGGAATAGGGCTATTTTTTGTTGTCACGTGGGAGTCATCACATTTCCAGTTTTGGTTAAAAATATTCTGAATAATTAGCTGGCATTCCTCACAACTGATACGCGTTGTACACCTAATTTTTTTCTCAATGGATCCAGCCAAATATGAAATTGTTATATCTGAGCCATCAAATGTAAACGGGTCGCATTCACTTAATAATTTATCGATACTATCGATTGCAGCAGCATTTGTTTTTAGTTTGCTTTTTCCTGTGTTTCTATTGATGTCATCAACTCTTACTATACATTCTGACGTACTACCCTTGTTTTCTTCCGTACGACTTGATGGGACATGTAGAATATTTAGTTTGTCAACGCAGTTCGATAAACTGGAACAAGTGAGCTCTTTGGCCAAAATGACTTTACGATATGCTGCACGGAATTGCTCAACTGTCGGGTTGTCATTATTTCCTAACCGAAAAGAAAAGATGTATTCAAATATATATGAATATATCTATATTACATTTCAATTAAATTCAACGCGATTATGTCAAAGTACCAGCAAAACTTTAGCTTAACGGGCTGAACCGATCGAATATAGTAAAATATCAGTAATATAATGAAATCGAAAAAGTCAATGTTTACATGTTACGTTAAAATTGAACTTTTATTTTCTTCGACCATAAAAATCGCAAAAACAGTTCATAATCTACATAGTACGTAAGCATTTAAAGTCTTTTCTTGTTTTATTCGCTGGTTCAGCTGGTGAAGCGCAATTTGAATATTCTATATTGAAGTCAATACTTACCTAAACATGTGGTCCTAATGCGGCCAAAAAGATTCTCAAGAGGGTCTTGATTCAATTTTTGGGTCTCTAACATCTTAATTTTATTAGGTTCGACATATTTTGAATAAATTTGTTTGAGGTTGACTATGTTAATGATGAACCCTAAGAATGCAGTTTTTCTTCGAATTTTCAGGACACTTTTCCCTTGAGGTGATGAAACTCTCAGGTTCATAATGTAATCCACAGTTTCGTCCAAATAAGCAAAAATCTGGTCTTTGGTGTCTTTGTTTAATGGACTTTTGAATATATTATTACATCTGGAGTCCGATTTCGAGTTGAATATATCGAACACGTTATTGAACCTGCGTGAAAAGTCAACTGTGCCTTCGCATCCTTCGAAAATGCATTTTGTGTCGGGCAATGTTGAAAATGTTTCCATAGACTTTGCTCCTGACTCACTTAGCAATTGTGTTGCAAGCGAAACGTTCATTATATTTCTGTCAAACAAAATGTGTTGTTTCGTTATTTTATGCGTAACAGTATCAAATTTTGCACGCATTTCTTCTAGAGCCTCAAAATATTTCCACTCTATTATCGTGCCATTAGTGTGGTATAACGTTTTCTTCGTTCCAATACAGTTGCGAATTAATTTGATCATATGCGGACTATCTAGGATTATAAAAATTTCTTCACCGTCGTAAGGATTCAATATGAAAGGATTAAAATTTGCCTGGACGTCGAATGTAGCTCCCAGCAGTCTACAGACTGTGAAGTTTTGAACTAATCCGTCGAAAATTATTCCAACAACTTTTAAGCCGAACTGCTTTCAATACTATAATGAGCAACGCAGCCTTTTCATGAGCTTGTAGGCAGTTTATAAAATGAAATGCGACTGGGAGGTTAAAATCCAAATTGATTCCATTCACCATAAATACAAGCGCATTGTTTGCACATGGCAGATATTGTGCATTTTGTGGTATTGAACCATACGTTATTTGTCCTAGAAATTTCTTTTGAACGTCACTCCATTGACAATTGCGCCTGATATGAATTTCGTCGAAAGACAGCGTCACATAAACTTCTTCCTCGTGTTCTTCCACTAAATTACGTAGCGTATTTATGCTCTCTTGAGACACCCCCGGTTCTCCGTTGCAACGACTATTAGCATACCATTTTCTGATTGTACTGACATGTGGAAGGTTGCTGTGAAATTTCTCTCGTAAGTAATTATATGCCCTGGGACTTAAACTATGCAATGTAAGACTGAAAATTCGGACTGATTCGTCGTATTTTGTCATCCGTTTTTTTGCAGTAAGACACCCTACTATACTCTTGATTGATGCGTCCTGTAAACAATTATTGAATTTTGAGAAAGTTCAAATTGATGCAAATTGGCCAAATTTATGTCCAAACCCATAGGTACAAATAGATGGAACGAAAATTTCCCCAATATTTTCACGAACAATTGGTAACTATAGAAAATTATAGCTTCATAGCTTATTGAGGAGGTTCAGCACCGCGTTGCACCGCGCTGCACCGCGCTGCACCGAGAGTTAAATTGAAATGCAAACGGAGTAAGCATTCAAAATTTGTTCCAGACTAAATTCAATTTTATTTATATATACAATTGTGACATTGGCCAATATATACAGATATATACAATTACAATACTTATTTCTATTTAAATATACTTAACGTGCCTCTTCTTCTGCCTGCAACTTAGATATTTCATTCTGCATCTTGACAAGTTCCTTATTTTTGTCCTCAATCGTCTTTCTTTGTGTCGACACTTTCTTTTGTAGAAAAGATATCATCTTTTTAGCTTTCATTAGCTCCATATTCAAATCAATGCATTTCTTGCACACTGGCTCCATAAAATTGATAGCTTCAAATGCAGGCTCAATTTCCCCGTCGCAATTCTCTGCGAGTCCATGAAGTTCAGTATTACTAAGCTCAATATAATTTTCTTCTGGCTGCGGCTCTGAAGAAACCGATGAAACTTGAAATTCAGCATTACTCAGCCCATCGTTATTTACTTGTGGCTGTAGAAAAACCGATGGAACGACGCCCTTTCGAAGAATTATTCTGCCACCATCTTCAATAAAATCTTCCCTTTTAAAATGATGCTCGCATAATATACAATAACCATAAAAGTCATGTTCTTGATATCGTGAAATTACTTCGATCCATTCTGTTCTTATTTGGCCTTGCAATGGTAACCTATAAATAAAAATATAGTGAAACCGAATGAAAATCTATAACCTTGCAATGACCTGCATTCACTTGTATTCTTCAATTTTCATTGTCAGACAAGTGCATCGAAGTGCACATACGTCAGCTTAACCGGCTGAACCACAAAAATAGCAATTTTAAAAAAATCGGGTATATCTGAAAAACTTTTCAAAAGAGTATTTTTCTTACTTGAAGAACAATGTTTCACTCCCATTCCGAATGGTTTTCCAACTATTACATCCCTTAATTTTGCAAGTGAATTGCATTCTGTTGTTAATATCTTGTGTTTCAGGCTTCAATGTGCAATTATCTTCTAATGAAGTGGGGTACACAAAAATTGATGGAACAGCATGATTATGGATGGTTCTTCTTCCACATTTTTCGACAAAATCATCTGGTGAAAAGTGCAGTTCGCAAATCGTATATTTTGAATAAGAATCATATCTAGAATCATATTCTTGATGCCGACTAATGGCTTTTATCCAACTTGCACCAATTGCTTTTTTTACGGGCACTCTACAAATTCCAAAATGGTCCATGATAATTTTGGATAATTTACGTTCTGACCAACCTTATCTCGTTGGTTCAGATGAAAAACCGTGAAAAACTGTTTCAAATAAATAATCAATCTTACCCAAAGAATAAAATCTTTTCGTCTGTTGTTCCGACTTCATATTTGCAATGTTTAATTTTGCAATATTTTCGTTTGGTCTTAATGCTGGTGTTTTTAATGCTGGCATGATCAATTATTGATGGTGGTTCAGTATCAAAAAATGAAGGTATTGCTCCTAATTGTAATCTCTTTTTTGCTCCGTTCGTACGAAAATCATCAGATTTAAAATGACGTTCACATATCATGAAAGAAGAGCTCACTCTCTGATGTTTTGAAATAACATCAATCCACTTGGATTTTAAAGTATTTATTTGAGGTACGCTAAAAGAAACAAAAGGTTTGAAATGTAAACACATGTAAAACAACCAGAAACTACCGGAAACAACGATAACGCACTAAAATCACTATAACGCACTATAATCGGATGTAACAAATACAAAAAAAAAACAACTAACCGAAAAAATGAAATATCATCAAGTGTACCATGCTCGTGCGTGCAATATTTAATTGCACAATACTTTTTTTTCTTCATTTTAGAACGGTGTACTCACATCAACTCACATGTACTCGCATGTACTGGTTATGAAATATTTGAATTTATTGTGAAACGTTGTGAAATTATATCTGGAAATATCTGCCAACTCTGTCAATGATGTTGAATACGGTTAAATGTGGTTAACGCGATAGCTGTCAATGATGAGAATCAATTGGAATCGATTGGAATCCATTGGAATGCAAATATCAAATTTACATACTGCACCGTGCAATATCGCAATAAAAATAATCGAAATGTATTGAAAATTGTCCATTTACATTTCGAGAGATACATATGTGTTATTTTAAATGTGAAATTTCCTGAAATTTCAACCTAGTTCAGTCAATAAAAAAGGACTGCTACACATCAAATTTACTTAACCGGCTGGACCGGATTGAAATAACATGAATAAAAAGAACAAAACCATCAGAATGATCCGTACAAATGAATGCCTATAAGATATTTTTTATTTTATTTTTTACTTCTATGAATTTTCTTTTTAAATAGCCTTCACAAAGCAACAATGTACAATTATGCTCATTAGATGGATTTGAGCGCGAATAAATTTGAAAAAAAAGTTTCGCATTTTGTCGTACTTCTGTAGTGGCGCTCTACTATTTCACACTCCATAATTTACATAGAATATGTCATAGAGAATTGGCGTGCGGAGATAACACATTCATGGACGAGTTGCCTTTGGAAGTTTTGGCGAAAATATTCGATTATTTGGCTTTATCGGATTTTTTTCGACTCGCTGAAACTGCCAATCGCCTCCATGATCGTTTGAAACTTGTATTCGAATACAAATAAAAATTTGCAACCGGAATATTCGAAGACGCTAATTTATGCGCCACCCACGCAAAACGCGTAACAATCATGCCAAAGGACATCGAATTGGCACGCCGCATCCGCGGTAAAAAATAAATTGTCATCAAAAAAATCAGTAAACATTGATGATAATAAATCATAAAAAACATGCAAACATCTGTCTTTCATTTTTTATCTGCACCGCCATAGCAGCTAACATTTACCACCAACTAACTGATGTAATTTACCTTTTGTATATTACAGTAATTCACACCGCTGAA
>NW_022596317.1:0-1815 GCF_009176505.1 Sitodiplosis mosellana | reverse complement strand
AAAAGTAGAGGAGAAGACAATCGATTCTACCGGACATGTCAATACAAATATTGTAATTCAGGAGAACAAAGACATTCATGGCATGCTAAAGATAGACGAAAAGATGTTTCTCGTAATGTGTATCATGTGTGCGATCGAACTGTTAAAACTCGGAATTTACATATATGGATGTTTGCAAAGAGGCATGAAGAAAAAATATAAAAACAACAATCAGCAGAATGGTGCATAATAGGCGCATACACGTAGCAAACGAAACAAAGATAATTACTAAGAAAATATTGTAAACAAATAGGGAGAGTGTTGAGTATATTTGTTTAAATAAAATGTCTGACTGAAAGTCTTTGTGTGAACGCCGATCAAACCGAACGTGTTTTCTTTCATTCGCTTTGTCATATCATATTGCAGTTTTCAACAAACTTCTTGCTGTATTACGTCAGAAATTTATTAACCTTTCACGTACAGAAGAGAAATGATGATTTCGAGCTGAGCTAAGAAAAATAACTAAGTTTTTCGACGCTGGGGTCCGTGCGGACCCCGCTTATCCGTCCAAGAGTTAAGATTGCGAATTGATATTGTTGATTAAGAATAGTTTCCGATTCCCTAATTGAAAATTGTAATAGTGATAAGAATTCTTCTGAAAAAATTAATCGATTGAATCATTGTGATCGGGACGATCAATTGAAAAAGGGTCCGAGCTGTAATAGGCTTAGAATAAGTGTAAAGCCGCCTTAATAGTCCATCCAATATTCAGTAGTAGCTATGTGTCGTTCACAGAGTGAAGTCACAATCATTCGTTTGATTTGGCTCTATGATATTAAAGTATTTAAAAAAATTCATTATATGTGATGAGCATGTAGTTGATTGGTTCAAACATTGAGTAGTTGTAAATTCTGGTCGGCAGTTCCAGAAATTCGGTGTTCCGTGTTCGGAGTCGTGGTGTTCTTAAGTTGATTTTCTCCATGATATGCTTCGACGATATTTGGCCACAGATAACATTGTGTATGAAGCAAATTTGTGCGATTTTTCTTCGTTCTTCTAAAGTGATCATTTGTAGAAATAGCAGACGATTGTTGTATTGTGGTAAAATAAATCTATGTGGCCATTTCATTCTTCTCAATGCAAACAGTAAAAATCGCTTTTGGACTGATTCGATTCTAGCAATTTTCTCATTGGTGTGTGGGTTCCATATTTGCGATCCATATTCAACAATAGGCAATACGAATGTGAAGAAGAGTCTCTTTATGGTCCATGGGTCATTGAACTCTCTTCCAAAACGCCTTATCCACGCAAGTCTAAATTTGGCTTTAGCAGTTATGCACTCAATATGAGCATCGAAGTTCATTTTTTCATCCAAAATTACTCCAAGGTCCTTTACTATTTTTACTCTGTCAATTGATTTGCCTTCGATAGTGTACTTAAAGTCAAATTTCAGCTACCGTGGTGATATGATACGTAATTCTTTTCTTTGACATTCAAGTTCATGCGGTTACGTTTGAAGTACTTGACGACTCTATTTAGGTCATCTTGAAGTGCTAGGCAATCATCAACTTGCTTTATTTGCATTGAAAAGCGAGTGTCATCGGTAAATGATTGTAAGTTGGAGTTGACTATGCAATGGGGAAGATCAATGATGAACAGAACAAACAGTGTCGCTCCAATCGGGTATCCCTGACCTGTTCCCGATGTTACTTCAACGGGAGTAGACATGGCTCCATTCAATCTTACTATTTGTTGACGTTCACTTAGATATGACTTTATCCATTCCAGTATTTGCTCATTCAATCCCATAATTTTCAGCTTGTGTATGAGCAGTTT
>NW_022596316.1:0-1569 GCF_009176505.1 Sitodiplosis mosellana | reverse complement strand
AAAAAAATGTAGATAAATTGTAGAATTCAAATCAATTGACTGTTTTCAAATATATCTGCCCGTTCGTTCGATATCGGGACGAGTCATGAAAATTGGTCCAAGATCGGTAATACTCAAATCTTGGTCCCAAATCGAACTTTCCACAAACTAAATCTTTTTTCTATTGTTTCTAGGGTCCATAAAATTTTAGAAAAAATGTAGAATCCAAATAGTAGTGGCCTAAAAATAATTGTAGAAGCACCCACGGTGTTTGTAGTGGTCAGAATATAATTCTATTGACTAGATCGAGAGAGAATAAGTTCATCTGACTTTGTTGCGAAAGAGAAGAGTAAGTTTCTTTCGACTCAAAAATGGTTAAAGGCGAGTATGTTCATTTTTGGCGGGTCCTCGCGGTTTTCCACGGTTTCCGCGGAACTGATAAGAGATAACAACTTGGTGTCTTCGGCAAAGTTGTAGCACTCGAGGTCTTCTATAACATTGCTGAAGTCAGTTATCTCTTATCTCTTATCAGTTCCGCGAAAAGCGCGAAAAATGATAAGAAAAAAAAAGTTCTATATAAAATTTGCTTTTTTATGTGCGCGATTTGCGCGCAACTGATAAGAGATAAGAGATAGATGTCTTCAGCAATGTTAAAGAAAACCTCAAGTGCAACAACTTTGCCGAAGACACCATGTTGTTATCTTTTATCAGTTTCGCGGAAACCGTGAAAAACCGCGGAGGCTAGACGGGATGCCAACATACTTCCTTTTAACGCAGATAGAATCAACAGAAATCATACTCTCCTCTTTCAAAATATATTAGAATTTTTTCACATACTCTCCTCTCGATCTAGTCAATAGAATTGTAGTGACTCAAAAGTAATTGCAGTTATTTATTTATTACGACGCCTACATTTATGCTAATATGTGTTCACAACGAGCTGAGAACATGCTGGTCATAGGCCCATGGTGCGTCTTTTGCAAAGAGATTACAGTCAGGGGAAGGATGATATAAAAGTGAAGCTTCCATACCAGAATTGGGTCCGGAAAACCATGGCATAACCGGCCTGATTATGGAGAACCAGGGGAAATACAATGATGATGAGTTTTTACAATTAAAGTGCGTTAACATCAATGGGAAAAATCAAATGAAAAATCACAAACTAAAATCTAGATTGGATAAGAAATTTCATAACAATGGTCCGAGAATTCGCGATTTGAAAAATGTCAGAAAATTTACTGCGTAGAACGTAACAGATGCTTTAGATTATTTTTAAACGCGACTAGAGATTTAGAATTTCTAATCTGTGGTCAACTCTGAATCGACTTTGAAACGGAATGTGTTTTGTGCATGCAGCGAGGATGTGAAATTTTTTAAATTTGAACAGCCACGTGCCATAGCCTCAACCCTTCAAGAGTGAAAAATTTTTACTTTTTAAATTTTTACATTGAGTTTGTAGTTTAAAGAAGGTGATGAAAGAATAAATGTAAACATCTGATATTTTCAATGCATGAAAATGTGAAACGCGAAATTAAACACACGTGCACAGGTGGAATTGTAATTCCATCAATTGTTTGACATTGTTATCTT
>NW_022596315.1:0-9337 GCF_009176505.1 Sitodiplosis mosellana | reverse complement strand
TGAATGAGTTCCTATATACCAACAGAACTCATTGAAACCAATGCCATGTTTAGAATTTGCAAAACAGAAAAATTCACCTGCCAAAAGACGACGTGGAGAATTCTTCATATAAGGGAACAAATCAACTCATGGCTAGTTTCAATTTGGAACCGTTTTCACATTTGTAATATCGAAAGCACCGAATGTTGGTTTTGTTGTTGAACGCATTTTTAGTGCCCGGTTTTCCCATATCGTTTCGAATTCCTTCTATGTTGCTAATATTAATTCGTCTAATCGTTGAAGATCTGTCCAAATTGTTGGCGAAATTATCTTGAATGGTTTATATGTCCCGAAATTCCCGACCCCGTCCGACCCGGAATTATCCGACGCCCGACGGGCGTCCGAGTCCCGAAACTTCCGTATTGCCCGAGCACCCGAGCTCGGGCATTTTCGGGAGTCGGGCCAAATTTTCAATTTCGGGCGGGCGTCGAGCGGTCTTCGGGCACGATCTGGAGCAGTTCGGGCGGGCGTCGGGCCGATTTTTTGGCCCGCTTGCGACCTCTGGTCCCAACTAACACAAAAATGAGCGTCAACGTTCACATTTTTCAACGGCATTATTTTTTCGGATGGAGAAAAAATGCGGTTGTCACCACGATACACGCGTAACTTTTTTATCACCTTAAAGAGCACTCAAAATACTATGAATGCACATATTTTATGTTGGTTGTCCGGTGGAAAATGTTCACACCAAAAAATCTTGAATTTTTTTTTTTTGATTTTTTAAAAATAAATTTTGAAACTTTTGACTTGGCAGCTGCGAGGAATGTGTGTATTTTTACAAAAACCACATGAATGTTAATGACTAATCAAGGTTGACATTTTTTAGTTTGACAGGTGGTGTTAGCACGTCCATTTATATGAAATATCGAAGGCGTCCCAACTAACACCAAATCTCAATCAACACCAAATTACCTTATAAATTATATTTGTGATTATTTCCTTCATTTAGAAATTGGGCTCAATGCGAACCAGTAGCGTTCACTCAACAAAGCGATGACATATTTAAATTTGCAGCACAACACTCCTCATCGGTTCAATCATATTTTGCTGTTCCACATAATACTCCACTAGGAAAATTTCATGGTAACATCAAATTTGATTGAAAACTAAATTTAAAAAAAAAACTTTCGTTAATATTTTGTTTTGTCAGGCAAAAATGCTGTTAAAATATGGATGTTCATTCGGCATGGAAGCCGATCAGCAAAAGAAAAGGAAACCGACCTATTCAAGAAATTACCCACCGTGAGTTCATAGATATAATTGCAGATTTTTCATTGGATTGAGTGTGAGATTCTTTAATTCAATTTAATTTTAATTAATAATTTCGCAGATTCGTAATAAAATGGTTGAGAAAATATCCAATAGCAAAGAAAAATGTCCATTATCAAAACAGAATTGGGAGAATTTGAAGAAATGGCAATGGAATGCTACCTACGATCAAGATCGAATGTTGACTAAAAATGTAAGTTCAATTTTGATGTTTATTTTAAGAAGTTGAAGCAATTAAAAGCGTCTGTAATTACTGATCAGTGAGGTGCTTCAGCATTTATTGGATTTTGTTGTTCGTTTCATTTCATTAGGGTAAAAAAGAGCTTCAGACTGTCGCCCGAAATTATAAAGAAAGATTCCAGCATCTTTTCAAAGGCCCTTATGACAAAGATCATTTCAATGTATTGTGCGCCAATACGCCACGTACCATAGAGAGTTCTAGTGTATTTTTGGACTCAATAATAGGCGAAGCAGCGCGTAAAGCAATTCAGAACGTGGCCGATGACGATGGCGAAGATATAATTAAGGTACGAAATGTTCAATCGTATTGTCTGTAATGCACTACAGCAGCAGAATATTTTTTGCAAAACGGTTTTGTAATGGTCAATACAACAATTGTTCAACAGGCTTATAAAGATGTCGATTTTAATGATAAAAACAAGAAAATCGACGACGATCCAAACTCTGAATCAAATCGATTTCTACGATTGCCGGTGTACACAAATATAATCAAACGAGTCAGTAAAGAGTTTTACTTTGATGTTGAGGATGATAAAACCAAAGCGGAACGAGTCAAGAGCATGTACGATTTATGTCGATATGAACAGTCTTGGGATATTGATGGGAAAAGTGTCTGGTGTTCGGTGAGTATCAATTTCATTGGATTCTCAATGAGGTTGAAAACTAATTGAAATGTTGTTGATTTTTTCTAGATATTTTCGAAGAAAGAACTAGAGGTACTTGAGTATTCAAAAGACTTGAAGGCTTTTTATACGGAAGGCCCATCTGGAAATGAATTGAATTACAATGTACATTGTCTATCCGTTATCGATATGATGAAACATTTGAGTGTTCCCAGTGGGCCCAAAGTTACCGCATACTTCAGCCATTCACCTGCTCTATTGTCGCATCTCACCGCCATGGGTGCATATAAACAGGAACCAAAACTTACAGCAAATAACTATGAAGCGATGTCAAAGCGCATATGGAAAACAAGTACATTTAGTCCGATGGCAGCAAATTTCGTTGGCGTCCTCTACAATAACAATACGGTTAAGTTCTTTTTAAATGAAGAAGAAATGCCCTTGCCAGGATGCAAAAATAATTTATGCGATTTAGCTCATCTTAAAAAGCAATTTGATCATTGCAAACCACAACCAAAAAAACCAAAAAGAGTTAAACAACCTAAACAGAAAAAATAAAAGACAAAAGAAGCTGATTTTCTATCAAATGCTTTGAAATTTTACAGTTGACATTATTCAAATCAAATCTTCAAAATGTTTTACTTTTCCAACAAAATTTCAAATTTTACCCAAGCAATAAAACATCAAGTTATTCGAACATGTAAACCAAATATTTCAAATTCTACTTAAATACTAGGAAAAAGGTTCATTTTTTCCGTTTTATAAAAACTGAAAAAAACACTGTAGCATACACTGAGAAAAAAATGACTTGATTTTTTTAAACCGTAGTTTAAAAAGGCACTTTTAAACGTTTTTTATTGACATGGCTGAAAAAGTTTAAAATTGCCATTTATAGACCTTTTCAGTTACGAAAATAAAAAACGTTTAAAAGTGTCTTTGAGCCATGTCAATAAATACCGTTTAACTTCGGTTTAAAAAAACTAATTAGGTCATTTTTTCTCAGTGTACTATCTGTGGCTTATATTCCCATTGTGCGCGCACATTCATTTTGCATTTTTGGCAAGCGTAGTTAATGTCAACCCTTTGCGAATAGTGTACACACAGATACAGTATTTTTTCAGCTACACTGAAGATATCTGGAGTGTCCATTGTTTTATAACGATCTATCAGTCCGTTTTAGAAAAACAAAAAAAAAAACATGCGCTGCTCATAACATTGGACGAACTCTTTTGTGATTTTTCTTTAGTTCTACACAATCAACGTACAAAGATCGTTTATATCAAGCAGAGCAGCAAAGTTTTTACTATGCTAATTTACATGAAATATTATGTTTGCCAAAATGAAAGTTTTATGGTCTCTCGTACACTCTTTATCGCTAAGATATTGTTAGCATTCAAGTTTTTTTTGTTTGGTCAGATTATTCATGGCGTTGGTTTTGCAAAGATTTATATTTGCGATCGATCCTCTGAAATGTAGCTCAACATCGATCAGTCTACCAACGGCACAATACTGTTTCACAAGTTGCAAGAAATGTTCCAAGTCGAACACCTCTTCGTCTTCGGCAATCTTATTCTTGCGCATCGATTTACCGAAAACCTGGAAGATTTTATTTGTCGTCCAACGAATCTGCATCTTGATTTGGTTTCTTTGCGGTTTTAGTGAAGTCGATCAACTGACCTGTTCGGTTATTAAAGCCAGGAAATATCCGCTCTGCACGCAAAGTTGAAGTAAGTCGGTCACGGTGAGATGATCGAAAATCTTAATTTGAATGTTGACATTAAGTCCGTGGCGTAGTCGATAGTTTTCATCGGGACCAATCATTTTTGGTTCCTTAGATGTCGATGTTTCGTTAGCTAGATCGACCAATTCGCCTTCGTCCGCATCTGTGTCTAAACGACGAAGTTTCTCGCTGTGGGCACTCATTCTGTATACGTGTTTTCTGTGGAATCCTGGAATCAACAAAATCGAATCGAGCACTAGTCAGTTTTTTTCTTCAACTGAAAAAATAGCTGAATCTTAATTTATTTAATCACTTACCAAACACATTGGGCCCAAAATTTTTCTCCGCTATTCAATTAAAAAAGTTTAAATGCAGTTTTGAAGGCCTTCAAGAGTAGATGCTGTTAATGGTTAAAAACTGTCAGATCGGCTTCAACTTGGCCACGATATGGCCATGAAACAGTGTTCCCGATTTGGACCCGACAATGTAAAAACAGGTCAAAATTCAAACGGTCATAATTTATCATTGAAAGGTCAAACACACATGATGAGTAGTTATAAACCTTTCTCTTGGGGTTCCTAACACATCACAAAAAATGGGAATGAATATCTCTAGTCAATAGCTCAAACATTCGTCACATACATTAACCTCAGAAATTTTATATATATAAAGATAGAAGATGAAAGTAGATATAGAAGACGATACCCGCACACCAACAGAGAGAGTGGAGTACGTTTTTCGAGCCGCCTTACTCACGCTCGTACTTCCATTGCGTCTGAGTGATGCGAGCGGGAGCGTTCGCACGATCTCCATTCAAATGGTTCCTTCGAT
The DNA here is from genome assembly GCF_009176505.1 of Sitodiplosis mosellana. Lineage (NCBI taxonomy): Eukaryota > Metazoa > Arthropoda > Insecta > Diptera > Cecidomyiidae > Sitodiplosis > Sitodiplosis mosellana. Next base: position 4,615 of record NW_022596315.1, on the reverse strand, counting down.
GAATATACTGTGATGTTTGGAATTATGTGTTGCGTGTGTGGTATAAGATGTGTGTGTGTGTTCCTCTCTCACTCTCTCTCTCTCTCTCTCTCTCTCTCTCTCAGTGATTTTTCACCGAGAATATTGATGATGATGGTGTTCGGCCGTTTTAATCGCTGCTATATTTTTATGTTGATTGCCTTTGCAAAACCACGCCGAAATGTGCTGCAATTGCATTTCTTTATATTCATCTGTTGTCGTTGCCGCTGTTGCTTTTCTTCTTCTTCTTCTCATTTTGTCACAAACGAAACCAAAAATGTCAATGAAAATAACAATTTTATCAGCAGGTGGCTTGGTTTGTGTGAAATTCCAATGCAAGTATAAAGAAGATGCAAGATGACCATGAAAATCTTGGCTTGCCTCTCATTATCTCTCGAGCCCATAAAATAAACGAATCGTTTGTGTCTTTAGATAAATGGGACAAACATACCTTTTGGCACCTGAATGTATGTGATTTGCAAAACCAACGAAATTCATTCAAATTTCCCTCCGTACCATCGATTGTCAAATCCTTGTCAGATGGCGCTGGGCTCAGATTTTGGCTGCTTATCTTAAGGCTGGTTCTCATTCTCATCAATTTCAAATTCAAACTTGTTGTGTGTCGTTCGACTTAATCATACGATACAAATGCTATTATTTTTGTTCTTTTTTATCATCGAAAATCAAATGTTAAGCATCTGACCAGTAAATGTGCTTGAAAAGAATGCATATATAACATTGCACAGATAAATCACAGAATAAATAATGAAGAAGGAAGTCGAGCTGTTTAGGTAATTCCACGAAGTGTAAGTGTATGAAAAAAAAAGAATAATGCCAAAACACATGCAGAATTCGAAATCTTGTAGGAAAGCTTAAAAAAACAGCAATCTTTGGACTGGAGTTACTTCTGAGAAGAATGATATTCGACTTAGGCAAGCAAGCGAATCCAATAGATAATTCATTTGGAGTATATGTAGAGTAACATGTTCGGTGTATAGCTAGCTACTGGTTTATAGCGTGAATTTATTTTTCCTTAATGAATGTGATTTTTAAGCTTTTTGTGAAACATTTAAATAGTGCTGGGTTCAGATATTGGCTGCTCACTTTAAAGCTGATTCTCATTCTCATCAATTTGAAACACACACTTGTTATGTGTCGGCACTGTCGTTTGGTTTCCGTTTGTAATTTTTGGTCTTTTTTCCAGCGAAGAATAAAATTTTGAAAAATGCATCTGATCAAAAAATGTGCTTGACAAAAAGTCTCTCTTTTTTTTCCAATAGGATTCTGTGATCGCAATCGCATTCAAATCGTGAACGAAAGTTAAGCCAATTCGATTGGATATTGGAAAAAAAGATATCATGGCATATCATGTAATTTTACCACCAACATTTTATTCTGGAAGGAAAGGAAATGAAAGAGAAACACTCGGGACGTGCATATTAAATTACGTAATTTAGTTCAATTTCATTTAATCTCAAAACAAATCGGTTGATCATTATTAGATGCTTACGAACTTGTATAAGAGCAAAACTGTCAAAACTGAAAGAGTATGGTTGTATAGATGCTTACTAATAGTTCACAAATTTATAAAATGAAGCAGAAATGATGCATCTGTTCACAGCAAAGAATAAAAGTCTACATTTGGGCGTTTTTTCAGCTAAAGACGCATTCAGCCGATAATTCTGCTAGTAATTTGAGCTGCAGGCGAAATTCTGCTTATGATCTAGTCGGTATTTCGTCTGAAACTCCGTTTGCTAGACAAAATATAAGACTGGGCGCCTCTACCAGTCGTAATTCCGCCTAAATATGGACATTCATTTTTTACTGTGTTGAATTCTCGATTTAAACCGAATTTTGGGTGATTTAAACATTTGAAACGTACCAATCAAAATTATGATCGATCGTATTTTATGAAATTATCGGCAAATGTAATAGTCAATATTTTTTCACAGGGATAGTCAGGCAATTTAAACTAATTTTGTGTGATGAACTTTCCGTATATCAAATTACTAAGTTAGTGATACTAACAGTCACTGAGATAGTATTCGGAAAACGACTAAAACTAGCCAAACTGATTGAAATTAAACTTTGTATGAACATAGTCACGTTTATGTAAATGTTTTCGTGTAAATGTTATAGCCAAGCATCTAATTTCAGATATTCTGACTAAATATTGAACTGAACTTAACTCTATTTTGTTTGAGTTTTGAGTCAATCAATTTTCGCTCAAACTTCCGAAATCAGTCAACTGGAATACAGTCACAATATTTACGCAAAGATTTTTCAGCATCATTAAAGTGGTTTGATTTTGTCTGGTGACATAGAGGCTCTATGAGAATTAATTTGGTTCTCATGAACCAATTTTTTCTTCATTTGATTCGTCGGCATTATCGATCGTCAGATTTATTTTAAAATTCCGAATCCGAAAGTAACCGAAACGAGTTCATTATGTTTTTTTGCGCCGCATAAAAAAGAGTCAAAATGCTAAATACACTATCTGTTGTTATTTTTTGGCACAACTGGTTTAATTCGAGACAAAGACCAAATATGATGAAAATGCAAATCTCATATTTTTGAATCGAAAACATACTTCCCCGATAGGTTATTGTTTGGCGACATTTCAAGAGCAAAAACCTAATATCCATATTTAAAAACTATATCAATAATCTCAATTTATAACCATACACGTTCCTTTTCTAATTTTTCAAGTATTTTTTCTTTGATTTAAATCAGAGGAAAAAAACGCAATTTCGAATTTCATTCAAAAACGTTCAGCTATTCCAATGAAAGAAAATGAATGGTTTGGGAAAAAAATCACATGCTGATCTCTTACCGTTTTATGTAAATTTTATACGACTATAAAAATAGACTGCGTATCGAATGAAAACCACATAGTTTAAAATAACAATAATTAAGTCAATTTCAATTTTATTTTAATTCAAACAAAAAAAAAGATCCTCTTACAAAATAATGTTCATGTTGACAATAGCATGGGAAGCAAATCGTGTCGAAAATGAACTCAATTGAGCTGTTCGATCGCAAGCTTTGCGTTTCAAAATTCGACAAACCGGCTCCATTGAATTTCGAACATTCATGTTCCATTTTTTTCTTAATTCGAACACCGATTCATTTCCAAAAATTGTTTAAATTATAATACAAAGTCTTATTGGTGAATACTATTACTCTTAATTTACATTTTCTTTCTTTTTGTTTCTCTCAGACAAAATCGTAAGACTCTATATTTTGAAAATTAAAAGATTCAGGTTTTGAACAGAATACACATTTTATTCAGCAGCAATCTATTCAAGGGGTATGACTGAAATCATATCAAATGATTTGCAATATAAATAGTTATTGATGATTCGATGTGGTCGGTCAAGTGTGTGTGTGCGAGTGTGTATGATCTCTGACTCCCAATCAACCATGTATTTTATACATAAAAAAACCCCATCAAAATGATCACTTGCAAATGATCAACATGTTCTCTAAATAGTTTTCATAAAACTATCAACAAACTAAACCTTTCTTTTGAAAATGGAAAAAGCAAATAATAAAAACGGCTTTAAACGGACACATTTCTTGAACGAAAATTTGAAATGTTTTTCTTACTTAGAAAAACGAAATATGGCAGCAACCCGCTATTGGCTGGCACTGTAGCTCAGTTAATGCGACTGTGAATTTTTATTGTTATCTTAAATACAAAGAAAAACTAAACGCGAATTAAACGTGCTTGATGCGAATCTGAAGATTTTCACGATGAGTTTGTGTCGCCGCTGTTGTTGAGTGGCCGGCAACGATACACAAATGCACTGGCAGAGATATCGTCGTCAGTCTTTAGGCATACCGTATTATTGTCCGATGTGCACACACATCTGAAATTGAACATTTTTTCAAAATATACATAAGTACACAATATGGACGAACTGTTTTTTTTTCATTCATTGACAAATTTGAAAAATTCAATGGGTTAAAATTGTAAAATGGGTTGAAATTTTCTACCGAGCGTTTGATTGGAAAATCGAAATTTTTTGGAAAAAAAAAGATAGATTTTCAAATACTTGATAGAACATACGTATAAAACGATCTTTTTTCTGGATTCATGTTCATTCATATCTTGATCTTTAAATTTCATTATTTTCGATTTTCCGAATCAAATCGAATTTTTTTTGTTTTCATCATTGTTGCATCTCAATTGAATATTACAGAATGGAACATTTTGATCCAAGTTGCTTCAACCAGATTCGATCCAGTTTGGGCTGTGTCAGTTTCGATTTGATACTTACGTATTCTTCATGAAATAGTCAATTTTGCGTGTGAAAGGGGTGTATACAGCCCAGCCGCACGGTGTGTTTTCTTGGCATATTTCTTCTTCTTTTGCTTTCGTCGAATCTGTGGTGGCGACAACGGTAGTACTCATCACTTCATCCACCGATCGATGTAACTGAAACCAAAAAAAAAAATGGGAAAAATTATTATTTGCCGAATGCAATGCTATGAAGCGCAATGGTTATTAGGGTGGTTTTTTTCGGACTTTTTCGAATTTCACATGCGGCAGTATTTTTTCAGGCGAGGTTGGTCATAAAAATAAGCCCTGTAA
>NW_022596314.1:0-10300 GCF_009176505.1 Sitodiplosis mosellana | reverse complement strand
ATATATTCATTTTTACTTGGAAGTTTTTTTTTATTGCAATGATGTTTTAAAATATATTTTGTCGAGAAATATTTTTTTTCCAATTTCCAAAATTAAATGAAATTAAAACACATAGCATTAAACGTATTCATAGTAGAAATGCATATGTATTAGTTTGTACTTATTCATTATAATGTATTTGGATAGGACGCTAGCGCGGCCTGGAAAAGGCTTTGTCAGCTCATGAAGAAAAGTATCATTCTTCAAAATTGGACCGATTTCACTGCTCCGAATGCAAAATGATAGCAACATCAGCGTACAATTTACAGATTCACATGACAACTATACACGAATTGGATCTACATGTGAACACTGTCAAGGGCTTCAACAAAGCCATAAAAAAACACCAAAAAAATACTCTGTTTTAATTTTGTAATTATTTTAACTAATTTTCTTTGTGTTCACAGTTCAAACTGCTATAAAGATAAAAGATGACCAAGGAAAGCCGACCAATGGAGGATTAGTTTGCATCTATTGCGGTCTTATAATTACCTCCACCCGGAAATTTAACTTGTTACGCCACATTAAACATAAACATCCGGATAAACCAATTCCGACCGGAAACGGTAAATATAATAAAGCATTTGCATTTATAATATTTTAATTCAATGAATTAAATTAGTTGGAATGCATTTTCTATCTTTTTAGCTGATACTCCTGTTGAAAATGCAGTCATAGCTCAGTCCGAGAACTCTCAACCATCTGTTGAGAGAGACGAGGAACATTCTACATTAATAACCGATGATATTCACGGAGAAAAATGTAAGTGGGTTTCAGGAGCATTTACAGTCATATATATTAGACGGACGTGAACGATGATTGTCTTGAGCGCATTTTCTTGTATTTGAGCCTCGCAGATCTCGTAACTGTTGTCGATACAAAGAAGCATCTGAAGACAGCCGCTGAATAAGTATTTGTCAGGAATTTCGGGCGGGGAAAATTAGTAATTTAGCAAGACGATTGGGATTTTGTCTCCGTCCAAATTAGGATCAATGAAACTGAGCTAGTGACGTTACCACAATCGTATCGATTGCTTCGCTGTTTTGGACATCTAATTTCGAAGCAAGAGATAAGTGCTCAACATAAATAAAACGCGTACAAACTGCAGAAGTATGTGAACAAATATTGTGGCGAATCAACAACTGAAATTGTAATCCTACAAAGAAGGTTTTATTATGTGAATAAACCATATCCAAATAAAAGGTGTATTCGACCACTTCTCCTGATTTTTCAAAAAAGTCGACGATTAGTGCTAGCCTCTCGAGCCAGCACAAATAGAATGGATGGTACCATTGGACAGCACAAATTATTGGCACCAGTCTCAGCCCAGCACCTAGATTAGCATGCGCGAGCAGCCCATACGTTTGGAACAAGAATAAAATAGTATTTAAACAGAACTCAACCAAAACGCTTCGCCCACTTCTAACGCCAAATTGAGGCCAAAATGGTATAGAAATTAACATACTTTTGTTTGTTTCAGTAAAACTTAAAAAACATTTACGGTGGAACGCATAATAAGGCATTTTTGAAGTAAAAAATGTGGTTTTCTGCATAAGTTACTGCGAGTTGAAAACATAAGCTGGAACAGGACCATTTTTCAACTATTTGGACTCATCAAACAGGATTAAAATAACTCCGTTAAATTATTCAATCGTCGTAAACAAATATACTGGGCAAAATGCTCGACGCAATACTCGCCAACTCGCTATCCCAAAGATAAGAACAGAATCGTATGAAGCGTTAAAAAAACTTGCATGATACAGTTTATGAAGATAAAATGTCAATTAAATCAAAATGAAATCGGAATTAAATAAATATTCCAACGATTTTGATCACATTCGAACATGTTTTTCGAAACATTAAACTCAATTTTCAACTGATTTTGGACTTGGAAAGGTCTGTTTCCACATTTTCTATTATTTTACTACACAAACATCATCACAAAAATTACTTCAACATACATTTGATGAGCTTGGAATGAACATGAGACTTTCGTCGCTCAATACACAGACACGAAACAAAAATAAAGCAATCCATTAAAACGGAACATGGAAAAGAAATCCGTAAGAATGAAACATAGCATGTGCCGTTTTAAGTATTTCGCTTTGCGGTGTTCCGTTTTGATAGATTTTTTGTCTGCAGTGTCGTTATGAACGAATCCTCTCGCATTGTTTCATATGAATGGATCAGTATCACATTGTTTCGTTACTCGAATATTTTTTCGTGTGTTTCATTTCAATTGATCCCCGAGCTAAGCGTCGGTTCGGTCGCACAAGGAATTCGTAATGTGGGCCGATTATATGCCGTTCTTTGTTTGGCCGAACGATTGGAAAAGACAAAGTGCAAACGTGAACGCACTAAATTGTATTTCCCGGGTATAAAAAGAATTTATCCACCTACTGTATTTCGTGAAATGTAATTTTTTTTTCTCGTGCATTTCATTCATTTTCTATTTATAAAGTCATTTCATAAATAACATGTACATATTTTATCATTTCAAATTTTATTTTAATAAAAATATCAAATCATAACTTCTGCAGTCAACATTTTTTGTATGTGGTTCGATGACATAAACCATATTCAAAATGGCGGTCATAAATGCTCATGTACATGGTGAACAAACTCTCCACATATACAAAGCGCCATGTGTGCGTGGTTCACGCAGTAAACCACACGTAATGTGAATGCTGTTTGACAGTTGTCATATGGTTATTGTATTTCCACTGAGTTAGACTTGCAAACAAGTGAATCCTTTTGTTTGTGAATTTCGTAAGTATTTGAAGGAATTTTAGTGGCCATTGATTTTTCTTTCGTCATTTTAGTGCCCTTTGCATTTTTTTCCTTCATTTTATTGCAAAATTCGTTAGTAAGGGTGTGTTTTTTACAGTGAAAAAACAAATCAAATTGAACAATGGCCGACGATAAATTCGTGTTCGAAACGACTAGTGCTACAACGGGCAGGCTCGTTCCCATACCGAATGCCGTCATTCTCGCCACGATTAAAAGGCTGATGACGCCCACTATCAATGAGGATGGTGTTCAAATTCCGGCATAAGTGCCCATGGACACCCGTGAAATTCGGTATGTGGTTCTTTGCCTTCGAGAGTGCGGTGTTATTGAACCGCAAGATTATGACCGTACAATCGGAGGTTCGCCGAACGGCTTTTCGCCAAAAGAAAAAGAGGTCATGAAAGACCGAATGCGATCGGCTGCTATCTCGTTGCGACGAGATCGTCGACTTGATGAAAATCGTCAAGCTCTGGTAGCAGCTGCCGTCGCAGCCGATGCAGCAGCAGCAGCGTTAGCTTTGCAAAGACAGAATCATGCATTGGCTGTTCAACGAGCTTAATTGGTCGCTGAACGAACAGGTGCTGAAACAGCGGCGTATGATAGAGGGGTTTCTTCGGCTGCGCTGGACAAGCAGTCGCTCGTGAATGTCGAACGTGCTAAATTGGTGGCTGCCGTGAAACAGGCGAAGCGCACGGAGGCGAGATCTCGTGATGAAGCCATCGAAGAAGCAGTCACACGTGCTGTGGCCGAAGAACGCCGAAGAGGAGTTTCAATAGATTTGATGTATCTTAAAATCATCACGGCTTATGCCAAAACAACAACAACAACAAATTCGTGAAGGATTGGCTTTATTCGGATGATGCCACCCCTGAACGATTGATCGAAATTTATGCGACATGCTTCGCTGAATCAGGTGAGCTTTTTTTTCCTTTCATATTTCATTGTTATTTATTTTTTGTTTGGATTTTTTTAGAATCTGTTTCTTATTATTATTATTTTCTTCTGTATCCATAGGAATGACTTACGGTTGCCGTTCGGTGATGATTAACGGTGTACTACACGAGCACATGAAAGCCAGCATCGATATTCCCGGTCTAACCATCATCGGCAGTGCATTTGGCCGCATAATATCAGCGAAGCAACGGTATCAAATGCTATCGGATCCGCCATACAAGGGTGCTTCGGCTGCAAAGAAGAAAAATCGCTTAAAACGTGACGAATTGCTAACATGCATTCCCGTTGATGGCGATTTTGGTTTGGATACCCAATATCCTCACTGCTACTTCGATACCAGTGACACAGGTTATTTGGTAGTCGAGTGGCTTTATCGACGCCAAGAACTCAGTGGTCCAGACGGTCCGAACGTGAGATTTGTCGTTCGGAGACCGTTTCTTTTGAAAAATCCCGGAATTGAGTTCGAGTTACTCGTGGTAACTACCCACACGATTCAAGCCGATGAGATCATCTTGACGGAACCGTCGCCCGATAATTGGTCGAATGTGGAGGCTCGGCTTTATAGGCCCGAATAATTTTCATTTCATTTGATTTTCCAAACTTTTTTTAGTTTATTTCCTTCATTTAACGTAATTTAATTTGTTCAATTTTGTAAATTTTCGTTTCAATAAAGTATTTCATGTGTTATACACGAAAAATGCAAACATGCAAATCTTTGCCGGTCTTTCAGTTTTGAACGAATAAATGTTAGGCATTGATATATATATCAAAATGATCGTAATTGAATTATCTAAAAAGTAAATAATTTGTTTTACGATTAATTAAGTATTTCTAGTAGCTGCTAGCGGTTCTCACTAATTATACGATTTTTTTGGCTTTTTGTCCAAAAAGTGCCAAAAATGGCCAAAAATATTTTTTGTCCGATTTGGATGAAATTTGGTACACAGAAAGCTTATGAAAATATAAGAATTATGGCATAAAAACTGGTCGAAAAAACTGGTATAAACTGGTATAAAACTGAAATTAAATTTTTTTTATACCAGTTTATACCAGTTTTTCAACCATTTTTTATGCCATAATTCTTATATTTTCATAAGCTTTAAAGCAGAATTCTGTGTACCAAATTTCATCCAAATCGGACAAAAATTTTTTTGGCCATTTTTGGCATTTTTTGGCCAAAAAGCCAAAAAAATCGTATAATTAGTGAGATATGTCTACCGTATTAAAGCGATATTCCGCGTATTCCGTTCGTTCGAAAAACGGAAAAATTCCTTATAGTCAGCTACATCATAAAATGGAAATGTTGAAGAGCTAGCTGACTTTGCTTCACACTTTTTTTCACTTGAAGAATTTTGTTGGCTTGCCATTTTTGATTTCCGTCTTTCTGGTTTCACTTTCTGTAACACAATGACTTCTAATGCGTTTCGTTAGCGGTATCGATATCGATTGCATCCGAAATCCTAATTCACTAGATTTTGGTGAATGCGAGCAATTTGAGTGTGAAGATTTGTGTACGCAAAGAGCTGCAGCATCGATTTTAATTACGTTTTCCTTTTGCACGCATTTCCATTGTATGGCAAATTTTGCATCGCAAATTGCACACTGATCAGTTTTTGTCAACGTTTAACAATGTCACACCTAATCGAAATTGAGCAGCGTGAAAGCGCGTTCCAAAACCGCTTGTCAACATTCAGAATAACAAACAAAGGTCATAAAGTTTTGGATACATTTTTCGAAGATTGTTTTGAATATTTCGAACCGATGATCGAATCTCTTCTCGACGTGCATTATGTGATCAAAGTGTCTACCTGTTTGCAAGCAATATTCGAAAAAAGTGTTCTATCGGATTGCGGTGAAACCAAAGTAACTCAAACCATTTTCATTCACTCGAATAGTGAAATTGTGGATTTCGAAACGTATTTGGCATCATTTTACGACGAATATACAAAAAGCACGCACAGTACATAAGAGCCAATGCAAAAGTCAATTGATGCGCATAAGTAGCGCCACCTCTAATGATTATGGAGAGTTACCATAAATCGTATGCAATTGATGTTGAGAAAAAGAAGAAGAAGAAGTAGACATTCTATTCATTTACATGGCAATAATGGCAATCAGTAGAGATGGTGCTCATGTGCCGATCATATCACTGTTACAACCCTTCGCGAATATATCGCTAATTATATCAAAAACCGCGTCACCGAAATAGAACCGTGGAAGTGGGTTTTCGTTGAAAGAAATTGTTGAAATAGAAATGCAAGCATGTAGTTATGTACAATGGTGCGACGTATATCAAGACACCCATAAAACTGGACAGTAAAAAAACCATAGTAAACGTGCAAAATGATGATAACCAGTGTGTTCAGAGAACATAATAAATAAATGAATGATAATATATTTCAAGCATTGCATTATAATGACCAGTTCAGAGAACAAAGAAATAAAGCAAGTAAAAACCGTGTTAACGATCGGACAACAAAAAATGACCACATTACAGTTTTTAGCGATTAAGCATTTCTCGGCTCAATGCTCAAAATTTAATAATCATGAATAAAACACCAATTAGTTTTACCTCGTTAAACAAAGCAGACGTGTGTTGAAATTAATTCATATTTTAATGTAATACACCTTACGGAGTGTTTTAAATATGCGATTTTGTCTGCAATTAAGGATATTAAAAAGAATCCTCAACGTGTCTCGCATTACAAACGTTATGATAATGAACTAAATTTCACCAACATAAAATTCCCTGTTGGGTTGAAGAATTAGAAAAAATTTGAAGAACTTAATCCAATGATATCAATAAACGTTTATATATAATAAAACATATTTATTTCCACATATATCTGGAATGAAGAAAGTGAGAAAGTGCGCCCTCTGAGGTTGACCAAAAACGTTATCGACACATATTCACTTGCTACTGTTAACCGAAGTTGATAGAAACAATGAAACACCGAAATCACACTTTTGCTGGATTAAAAACCTAAGCGCATTGCTCAGTGCTCCAGAACGGTGAAAGCGAACTGTCATCATCAATTACAACGGGGCTGTCAGAATAAAGTACAAATTAAATACACGCCATACAGTCTTAAGTGCACCTTCGTAGAACGACTTGTTGAATTTGAACGACTATTTTTGAAAAAGACAACGTATTTTCGTGAACGTATATTATTCATGGAGTGAATGAAAAAGATGAAATCAAGTGGAAAATAAATATGTGTGTAAAAATATTTTGTTTCTTTCTTTGCTATTTAAATGCAATGAATGATTTGGATGACACACATTATCAAATTCAGAAAAATATTTCCAACATGGACAAATTTATCCAAGTTTTCTTTAGATTTGCTGATGTTCAAATGATTTTTAAAATCAATTAATTCAATTTTATGATTCATCTCATTATTTACGTTCGCTTCCTACAAAGTGAGCTTAAATGTGTTTCAGGAGCCATGGGAATAAAGTGGCTCCTTAAACACATTATGGCTTTGTTCCACCGAGTGCACAAATTTGTTCTACTCATTGAACATGTCAGTAGATACTTAACCTCACTTCGTCAATCAAAAACAAGAAAAATGTTAGCAAAGAATTTTCGAGCAAAAAAAAGAAAGTTCATATTCTTTTTCGTATTTTTTCAAACGTTTCTAAAATATAAATAATGTTTTTAAAAATGGGTTTTCATATATATTAATACGCTAGGTATATTTTTATAAATAATTGAAATATTTTTTTAACCAGAATGCTTGAAACATGTACTCATGTACTTATGCATACTTTAAGCGCGTTCCGCAACGAATGACAACCGACTACGCGGTCCCCGTTGTAGTTTGACAGTTCGGTTTCACCGCTCTGCAGTGCTTAAGTTTCAAAAAATTGTCGAAAAAAACTATTTTGCGATAGGTGTCACAATCATTTCATGCATTTTGAAAAATTGCAAGAACATAAATCAGCGTTTCTAAATCAAAATGAATATCAAATTATAATGTCCAAGCCTGGACTCGATGATACTGTTACATTTGAACACTATTACAAACAATTACCAGTGGATTTTATTGTTTATGCAGATATTGAATCAATTCTACGAAAACCAAGTGATGATGATAATTCATTCTGAACAGCTGTGAAGGTAAAATTGAAATTAAAACAACTTACTTGTTCAACGCTAATCATATAAAAGAGAACGATTTATTGAAGTCAACGGTATTTATGTGGGCGATACAAATGCATAATGTAACGTATGAATTACTAGAGTGGCTTTTTTACAGACGAGTTGCGATTTCTTTATGCAAAACAGGCTTAAAAGTTGTGGTTGGACCTAAAAAGAAAGAATATACCTTATACAGCGATTTGCGATGACGATAACACGTTCCGAAATAATTAGGCGGCTAAAAATACAAATTCTGGTACATTTTTGGCATTTTACGACTTTTTCCTTGCCTTTATTGTATGTTTCAATATATTTTTTGCTTTGGGATCAAAGAATCTAACACATATAACATAAAAATACAGTACTGAAGTGATTTTATAACGACTTTTTGTCATTTTTTATGAAAAATATGTAATTTCTCTCAAAATTTCGATAATTTTGTATGGGAGGTACCCGTAAATCGCTTCTGATTGGCTTCAAACTTCCTGGGATTTCATTTTTTGGCGAAAAAGTAAGATTCTGAAAGTTTCATGCTGATCGCATTTGCACAAGTTTGATTTTGGCAAACTTTATTTGAAATTTCCTTTAACCGGGACCTGGATATTTGTACACGATTTAGACATTTTGTACACTGATTTGACATTTTGTACACGAATGTGACATTTTGTACACCGATTTTTGTACACTAATTTGACATTTTGTACACTGATTTGACATTTTGTACACGAATCGGACATTTTGTACACGAATGTGACATTTGTACACTAATTTGACATTTTGTACACTTTTTGGTCATTTTGTACACTGATCAAACAATATGTACACGAATGGGATTTTCGTATATATAATATAAAATAGAAGCAAAAATGAACTGAAGCGCAATATGAAATTGGTTTCTCATAAACGCAACATGAATTGCCGCTTCAATAGAAATGCACCAGGAAAAATGGGAATTTGGAATGTGATTTTTTGTGTTTTTTTGCGAAAATGATAAGTGACAATGAATAAGTAGACTCAGCGAAGTTTTGTGACTTCACCAATTTCATAACTTTGTTGAAGATTACATTTCGTTAGTTCTTATTATTTTTGGGGAAAATGCTAAAACCACATTCGAAACTTCCATTTTGATGATGCGTTTCTATTGAGTCATCGGATTCATGTTGCACATAATTTGCTTTTTGAAGTCACACACGCGGTTATTTTAATGAATGAAGTATAAATATTTTCAATTATTTCAAACTCAACCTAACAAATATAATTAAACGGAATTTGCATATTATGGACATTCGTTATTTTATCTGTTTGTATTTTGGCTGATTAATATTTTACATGATCGGGAAACATCAGGACTTCCCCGCGCGCGTAGCGCGCGGAAACCCAAGCAGCCCTATATGCCATAGGCAGAGTGGTGGAAGAGGAATCGCGCCGCGCCGCGCCATTTTAATATGAACTTTACCGCTGAACGAGAATGCACTATGAAATTTATTATGTACATATATTAATAGATGTTAACCAAAGAATATTTTTTTAAAATTATATAGTACAATGTATTGTAGTTCGTTGGATGGGAGGAGGAGAATTATGATTAATTAGGAGAGAGGTAGGAGGAATTTATCCCGCGCGCGTAGCGCGATTTCTGCTCCACCAGTATTTTGTCTGGGATATACCCTGGCTGGGTTTCCGCCACTAAAGAAGGATTTTCTATTCTTATTCACATTCTTTTTTTTATTATTATTATTCTGCACCATACAGCGTTTCTTCGCCAGAGGTGGTTTATTTGATATGAATATTCTTTTATATATTTACATTATATTACATTAATTGAATTGCTACACAGAGAAAAATAAAATCATTTTCACGTAGCAAAATATTGTAATGTGACGAATTCCAACACATGTTGAGACTTTCACAAGAAATGTTTTGTTCCATATTCACTCAGTGAATGAGGAAATTTAACTCAAGTATTTGTCAATTGAGTGACCGTTTGCATACTTTGTCTAATTTGACAAGTAGTTTCACTCAGTTTTGAGATTGTCATTTGTGTATATTTGCATAAAATTTATTACTCTCTCCATAATCTATTTCTTTTAAAATATTCATAAATTCTCTATTTAACAGTATTTGTACTCGTGTTAAAATCAATTAAAAAAGTATCACAGACTGGAGTAGGAACATTATGATAATTCTTATTTTCTTTATGAGTGGCACCAACTTGTTATAAAAATCATTCTAAGCATTGTTTACCCATTTTTCCGCGCCACAATTGAATGCATTTATACAAAATATTATTATATGGCACGAACATATCGAGAATTTAGCATACATTGTGATATTCGGTGAGTGCCACTAAAAAAATATTCACACTCATCTAGT
>NW_022596313.1:0-1899 GCF_009176505.1 Sitodiplosis mosellana | reverse complement strand
CTAAATTTTAAATGCAATGTCACCTTACTTTTTGGACACAGTAGTATTAGATGAAAATTTTGTGACACCGAATTTAGTAGATTTGAAAATGAAATTGAATGGAGTTAAATATTTCACCGTGCTCGATTTGAAGGAGGGATTTTGGCAAGTCGCATTGGATCAAGAGTCGCAAAAGTTGTGCACATTCGCCACCCCATTCGGAAATTATAGATTTTTGCGTATGCCTTTTGGACTCAAGTCGGGCCCAAAGGTCTTTCAGAAAATGAATCATGAAAATTTTGGGGATATTAGGAATGTGTTTGCCTACATGGATGAAATTCTGGTAACGGGTAAAACAAGAGAAGAGCATGATCGAGCATTGCTAGAAGTCTTGAATAGAGCAAGAGAAAGAGGAGTTAAATTTAACATTCAGAAATTACAATTAGCAGTTGATAAAGTGAAGTACTTAGGTCACATTTTTTCTGAGGGAAAAATCGAGCCGGATCGAGATAGAATTGAAGCGATTAAAGAGATGGGAATGCCGAAAGATAAAACCGATCTAAGAAAGTTTTTGGGAGTAATTGAACAAATTAGGCCTTTCGTTCCGAATTTGTCTGAACACACCGAGCCGATACGCGATTTATTAAGAAAGAATGTCATTTATCGATGGACTGAACGACACACCGAAGCATTCAACAAAATAAAACAACAAATAGTCGACGCGCCGATATTAGTTCCATTCGACGAGTCTAAAGAGATAGAAATTGAGTGTGACGCATCGAATGGTGGTCTCGGGTGTGGTCTGATACAAGAAAAGAAACCTATTTCATTCGCATCGAGAAGTCTGATGGACACAGAAAAAAAATTCTCGCAAATCGAAAAGGAATTTTTGTCAATTTTGTTCGCGTGTAAGAAATTTGAATTTCATACGTACGGGCGTAAAATTAAGGTGAAAAATGATCATAAACCGTTAACCGCGATAATTAAGAAAGAAATTCAAAAAATCCCGTCAGCAAAACTCCAAAATATTCGATTAAAATTGTTACGATATGACATTCAACTCGAATACACACCGGGCAAATTGATTCATATAGCGGACTATTTATCGCGTTATTCAATGAAATATAAAGAAGTAGACATCGACAAAGATTTGAGTAATGCAGTGCTCAGCATAAATGTGAGCGACGAGAGAATAACAGAATTTCAAAATGAAACGGATTCGGAACCGGTTTTAATGAATTTAAAGAAATATTGCCGCGACGGTTGGCCGAGAAACAAAGCAAAGTGCTTTAAAAATACGAAATTTTTCTTTAAAATGCGAAATGATATAATGTTGGACAATAATATCCTTTTTTATAATGAACGAATAATCGTGCCAGCATTGATGAAGATAAAAATGCTTAAGATATTACATTAGCCGCACTTTGACATAGAAAAGACGAAAAAGAGAGCGAAAAATAGCCTTTATTGGCCTGGGATAGACGATGACATAGAGAAGTTGATCAGTAGTTGCGACATTTGCCAGATAAATGCTAGAAAGTATCAGAAAGAGTCCATGATTTTCCATGACATTCCGATGAGACCATTTGAGAAGTTAGCGACTGATATTTTTGAATTTAAAGCAAAAGATTATTTAGTAATGGTTGACTATTATTCGAAGTGGATAGAGTTGAAACAGCTAAGGCGTAAGCAAGCCAATGATGTAAATAGTAATTTATTAGAAATTTTCAGCAGAAATGGTATTCCAAAAGTTATCATAGCTGATAATATGCCATTTAGTTCGCTAGAGTGTAGAGAATTTGCTAAATCTCTTGATTTTAAGTTTAAAACTAGTAGCCCGCACTACCCAAAGTCCAACGGACTTGCAGAACGTGGAGTTCAAATATGTAAAGGTATTTTGAAAAAGACTAACAATATGCA
>NW_022596312.1:0-6411 GCF_009176505.1 Sitodiplosis mosellana | reverse complement strand
GACTGAGCTCAGCAAACGATATTTATTCATCCACGATATAATGTCTGGTTTCACCAATGGAATTCGCAAGGTTTAATAATTCTCTTTTCTATGTGCTGTATTCATAGATCATAGATTTTAACACTATGACTGTTCTTCATATTTGCAACATATTACTGTTCTTGGGGGACTCCAGGGCCCCCAAGATACTTCATATGAAATCTGGACTGTTACAAGAGATAACAAATTAGTGTCTGAAGCAAAGTTGTAATACTCGAGGTTTGCTATAATTTTGTTGCAACAAATATTGCTTATCTCTTATCAGTTCCGCGAAAAACGCGAAAATCGCGAAATTTTTCCACCTCGTTTTAGTGAAGCCGATAAGAAGTAAGAGACTTGCCTCTTCAACAGAAATGTAGAGCAGGTCGAGTACTACAACTTTGCCACAGACACCAAGTCGTTATCTATTATCAGTTTCGCGAAAAATGATTATCAAGAACTCGCGTTTTTCGCGTTTTCCGCGTAATTGATAAGAGATAACGACTTGATGTCTATGGTGAAGTTGTGGTACTCGAGCTGCTCTACAACTTTGTCGAAGATACCAAGTCGTTATCTTTTATCAGTTTCGCAGAATACGCGAGAAACCGCAGAAAACCGCGAAAAAACGCGTTTTTTCCTTATCATTTTTCACGGAACAGATAAGAGATAACCAGATGGTGTCCAAAGCAAAGTTGTAGCTCTGGTCGAGGACTATAATTTGCCACAGACCCCAAGTCGTTATCTCGTATCAGTTACGCGATAAAATGATAAGAAAACATTCGCGTTTTTCACGTTTTTCTGCGGTTTTTCGAATATTTCGCGAAACTGATAAGAGATAACGAGATGGTGTCTATACCAAACTTGTGAAGCAGCTTAAGTACTACAACTTGTCTCCAAGCATCAAGTCGTTATCTCTTATCAGTTACGCGAAAAGTCGCGAAAACCGTGAAAAACGCAAATTTTTTCTTATCATTTTTTCGCGTAACTGATAAAAGATAACGACTTGGTGTCTGTAGTGAAGTTGTAGTACTTGACCAGAACTACAACTTTGCCAAAGACACTATTTCGCTATCTCTTATCAGTTTTGCGGAATACGCGAGAAACCGCAGAAAACCGTGAAAAACGCGATTTTTTTCTTATCATTTTTTCGCGTAACTGATAATAGATAACGACTTGGTGTCTGTACTTAAGTTGTAGAACTCGACCAGAGCTACAACTTTGCCATAGACACCATCTCGTTATCTCTTATCAGTTCCTTTAAAAATGAGAAACTATGAATTCGCGTTTTTCACGTTTTCGCGGCTTTTCGCGTAACTGATAAAAGATAACGACTTGATGTCTACGGCGAAGTTGTAGTACATAAACTAGTCTATAACACTGCTACAGACACCAAGTCGATATCTCTTATCATACATAGTCCAGTTATAATATAAAATAGCCATGGGGCCCTGGAGCCCCCCAAGAACAACAGCGTAACATGTTTTGCGGCAGGCTGTATTTTACACATACTCACACATCTATGGGTGAGATTGAGAGTGGAGTATGTTTTTTCTTCGATTTATATTTTTGAAAAGGCGAGTATGTTTTCTGATGATTCTGTTGGCGTTAAAGTAGAGTATGTTGTAGTACCGTCTAGCCTCCGCGGTCTTCATGGTTTTCGCGCAACTGATAAAAGATAACAACATGGTGTCTTCGGCAAAGTTGTAGTACTTGAGGTCCTCTATAACTAAGCTGAAGACAGTTATCGCTTATCTCTTATAAGTTGCGCGCAAATCGCGCACATAAAAAAGCAAATTTTATATAGAACTTTTTTTTTCTTATCATTTTTCGCGCTTTTCGCGGAACTGATAAGAGATAAGAGATAAGAGATAACTGTCTTCAGCGATGTTATAGAAGACCTCGAGTGCTACAACTTTGCCGAAGACAATAAGTTGTTATCTCTTATCAGTTCCACGGAAACCGTGAAAAACAGCGAGGACCCGCTAAAAACGAACATACTCGCTTTTAACCATTTTTAAGTCGACAGAAACTTGCTCTTCTCTTTCGTAACAAAGTCAATCAAACATACACTACTCTCAATCTCACCCATAGACATATATATATGTTTTTTTTTTCATTCGTGTAGAGAAATGTTCAATCTATACAATGAGACTTAACTCCGGTTGGTTTATACACTGTTTAGTACTTTTATTCAACTTTAAAGTTCGCTGGGGGCCCTGGGTGCCCCAAGAACAATCATAGTGTTAAAAAAAGATCGGGCTAAAACTACGGACGGACAGAAAAAAAATTATCTCAGAATAATTGGTGGAGACGCCAAAGAAATTTTTTAAATCGTCATAACTCATGAACGGATGGTCCGATTTCGACGTTCTTGGGCTTGTTGGAAAGGTCTCGACGAGTAGACTCAGAAAAAACATGTTCCAAGATGAACGGACTGTTTCAATATTCAAGCCAATAATTTATCATATTTTGGGAGCACTAAATGAGCACTAAATCCCTGACCCAAAATGGGGAGCATTTGAGCCCACCCTGAAAAATCGAAAATATGGCTCCCCCAAAAAATCGATGGCTGTAATTTTTTTAGCTATCGATCAATTTTCGATCTGATGATAGATTTTGGAAGCACTAAATGAGCACTAAATCCCTGACCCAAAATGAGGTGCATTTGGGGTTGAAAAAAATGCACCCAATTTCACCCCCACCCTTAACCGAAGGGGTTGTGCAGTATATCTGGGATGAGAGCACAAAATGAGCACAAAATCGTGGTACTATCAGATTTCCGATATCGCAACATGGGAAAAAGTTTTTTTTACTACCCATATTTTCGTCATCCCCCAAAACGCCGATGCCCATAACTCGCTCCCAGTTGAAGCACTAAATTTGAAAATGGTGGCAATAAATAGCACTAAATGAGCACTAAATCTACACATAAGGGATTCGCCATATTCGAAAATTGTCAGGCTGAAGAGTTCTGACCCCTATATATAGGAGCTTTGAGAATTAGCTAACCGTTAATTTAAAGGTATTCAATCGAGCAATATAACGTACCATTTCAAAATCATTCTTTTTGTGATTGAAAACATTGATTTTAACGCTGGTCATATCGATAAATTGATGGATGTAATTCACGTGTCCTACAACTTCCTGACCTCTGTTAGATCTAACCAAATTCATTGCTCCTTCAAACAATTTTGTGGCAATAATTTTGCAGCTTTCAAATTGGTCTTTCCCTGGTCCGGACGCAAAACAAACACCCTCTGATGATGGACATGATGACGTAAGTATATCACAAGGCATACCAGAATATTCGCATTTCGGCCCACTTGTATTTGGCGACGAATCACCTAAATTAGATGATGCGAAAGTAGCAACAACTTTTCCTTGTCCAATCATTGCTCCGGGATTCAGTTTCTCCTCCATGAGGATAGATGCATATCCAACATTGTCACTAGTTACCAATTTGTTTGTATTATTCATTGAAGTTGGATGTACCGCAAACCAGTTTATGACACCAATAAGTTGATTATATTCACTAATAAATCGTAATTGTGTAAGCGTTTTATCAGTATCGTATTTGTACCTAAATAAGAGAAAATAATAAAGAGTTTATTAATGAAGAGGAATTATTTTATTTCAACGATGTATTTGCGAAAATCAGTTGTATGTCTTTTGGTCTCGACTAAATTGTAAGCCCATGTAACAGGGACTTGTTAGATTAGACATAAAACTTTTCTTCAATATCTATGGGTGAGATTGAGAGTAGTATATGTTTTTTCGGATTTACATTTTTAAAAAGTCGAGTATGTTTTTCAGTGATTTTGTTTTAAGGAAAAGAGAGGAAGTTTCTTTCGACTTAAAAATAGCTAAAGTAGAGTATGTACTTTGACCGAGGGGGAAATCACTCAAAAATAATTTCTATTTGACAAGTAGTTTTTAGGTAATTCATTGAACAAAAAGTAATTTTGAATGTAGTTTTTCGACTAAAAATTACTACAAATTACTTTTTATTCGATAAATTACTTTTCTATTAGAAATTACTTGTCAAAAATATATTTTTCTATGATAAAAAGTAATTTGTAATTATCTTCGAAAAAGTAATAGTGAAAGTAATTTGTGAACCGAAAAAGTAATTTTCTAGAGTGATTTTCCCCTCGACTTTGACTGTTTGTGGCTATGATCATAGGTTCTGACATAGTCTGATCTCGTTGATCCTGACCCTCCCTGGCAAAATTTGACCCCCAACGATTTTTTTGGACCCGTTGCCATTTTCGGACCTTTTTTGTTGTTTTAGTCCTCACTTTTTTCTGGATACCGGTTTTACACTAGATAGAATCGATTTTCGAAAGTGAGGACCTTTTTTTTTTTTTTTAGTCCTCATTTTTTTGTGGATACCGGTTTAACACTAGATAGAATTGATTTTTGAAAGCGAGGACCTTTTTTTTTTTTGCTCTTCAAATTCGAAATTGCGGATCGGGGGGGGGGGCCCCCCCGGTCAGCAAATTGATTTTTTTGACCCCCCTTGAATTTTTGGCTTGACCCACCCTGAATTTTTTGGTGTCAGAATGTATGGCTATGATAAAGGCGAGTATGTTTCATAAACCTTAATTTGCGTTAAACAAGAGTATGTATTTTGTTAGTTTGGAATACCAATAAACGGGAGTATGTTTTTCTGACTTTGGTTGTTGGAAAAGGCGAGTATGTTTGTCCAAATTGGTGAATATTATTAATTTATTTGAATTTAAGTACTAGGCAAACATACTAGGGGAATATCACGCTCCTGAATCTTGTGAGATATTTGAGATATTTGAAATAAACATCAATTGCATGACATATTTTCGAATATTTCGAATAAATAAATCAGATTTTGGAGATATTTGAGATTTTTTGCATTAAATCTAAATAAATACATTTAAATATCATTCATAATCACAAAAATCCAAAATATTCCGCCGTATTCACAAATATCCACCATATTTCATACGACAGATTCTTAGAGATAAATTGGATTTTTTTGAAATATTTGAAATAATTTAAGCGTGATATTCCCCTAGCAAACATAATCAATAAAATTTTGCCGCTTGAAAAACTTGACCGCAAAATGTCACATGAACCTCATTGCTGTGAATCCAAGAATTGTATGGGATCAAGGTATAACGGATGGTCATTGAATTGCATATTTTGCCACAAAAAAATATATGTTGAATGCCTGCGCAATCGAGATGCACAACGAACAAAGGGAATGTTGATTAAATTCGGATTGATGGAAAAAATCACAGAGGAAAATGGTACAATCAGCTGGAATATTCAGAATGACACGAACAAACTATCCGAATTCTATTCAACATTCAACGTCGATTCACCGTTTGGATTGACATGTGAGTTCTGCAAATTAAAATTCTCACAGCAACTACCAACAGAGAATGAGAACAGAAATTCACACCAATTGGCCGAAACGAGCAAAAACCAACAAAAGAATATTGAAACACCACAAATATCACCTGTGAACGGTGTATATGCCATTCACGTATCACGAATGCCAAAAGAAACCACAGCCGATGATGTTGCTGCTCTTATCATAGGTAATTTGGACGCCAATAATGATTCTTTTCTTGTTGAAAAATTACCCAACAAACGATACAAAGGAAATGCAAGAAGTTTTTCATCATTTAAAATTTCAACCTTGTTTCGTACGATTTGTGAAAAAATTATCACAATGGACGGATGGAATTCAAACTGCATTTTAAAACAATTCAATCATCCATCGAAAATGCAAAAACCAGTCTTACCAGTTGAAACCGATGCCATGAAAAAGAAGAGACAAAATCCGAAGCCACAACAAAATGTGCAGCAACAAGTCAATTCTAATCGGAATCATCGCAACAACAACAACAACTATAACAACAGAAATATCTATGAGACACATCAAAACAATCACATCGATCGAAGGAGACTTGTCAATGGGAATGGGCGTCGTCGTCATGAATATCGTCCACAATACCGAGAGAGGCAGATACCGGTCAATAATTTCAGACACCATCAAGAACAGCCGTTGCAGCAATTACCGATTAATCCGCAGTTTTTGCCCAACAGCAATTATTCTTTTTGGAATGGAACACCGTATCACATTATGCCACCTCAAATGTACACTCACAACACAATGCCAATACAAATGATCCAACCATTACACACACATCCAATGTACCAGCCCTTTTAAACATATCGAACATGCATCAGGATCTAGATCCTACGTACATCGTCAAATCGATACAAAAATGTCCGTGGAAAAACAAATTTCTCATAACTTTGAAAAATAGGAAGAATAAGGCATGGAAACGCTACAGACGATTGAACTGTTTTTGATTTGAACTCTCTTATTTTGTTTGGTCTGCGACT
>NW_022596311.1:0-3985 GCF_009176505.1 Sitodiplosis mosellana | reverse complement strand
ATCCATCAATCAATTTCAATATGGTCTCCTTTAGCTCGAATGATGTCCCTAAGACGTCCGACAAAACCATTGCACGCTGCACGAATGTGAGTTTGGGGAATACGATGCCATTGCCGCTGAAG
The DNA here is from genome assembly GCF_009176505.1 of Sitodiplosis mosellana. Taxonomy (NCBI): domain Eukaryota; kingdom Metazoa; phylum Arthropoda; class Insecta; order Diptera; family Cecidomyiidae; genus Sitodiplosis; species Sitodiplosis mosellana. The sequence goes on along the minus strand of NW_022596311.1, from coordinate 3,863 downwards.
TGCTGCCATGAGCACAACGGCGTAGCCAGACATTGATTTCGGGGGGGGGGGGGGGCTTTGAATCAATATAATTTTTTTTGAAACGATATAATATGGTCAAATTTTATTATTATGTAATGTTTTACAAATCCATTCTTCTCTTATTTTTCTCGGCAAATCGTTTAATGACTTCTTCTGTATCGATTGGTATATCCCTATGTATACTTAAAAAAGCAAGACCAGTTAATCTACTTTCGCCCATTGAATTTCGAATGTAGGACTTGATACGTTTAAGCGTCGAAAAAGATCGCTCTGGTGTGGCAATGGTAATGGGCAAAGTGGCTAAACATTTGAACATATTATACATGTTTGGAAATAGCAATTTATTGCACGCGTTCAACCAAGTGATGAAATTTGTTGGTTTTTCTTCTGTAGCAGCCCATTTCCGTTGCCACAACAGAGCTTCTTTCTTTACAATGTTGTCGTTTGAATATTCAACTTCTGGCCATTGTTTTAATATCAATTCAACGGTTTCATATACTTTGTCTTTGGTTAAACTAGTAATGACATTGGGTAGAATGTTTTGTATTTTTGTCAAAATGGCTCTATGATTTAGAAACCGTTGTTCTAAATTGGAAATGACATGTTCAAGAAACGGTATGAAAATAGATAATCTGTAATATACTTCAGCAGAAGAGCACATATAATTGTCTCGATTGCATTGCTGGCTTACAACTCTTGGTATTGTAATTTCTGCTCCAATTTCCCTGGCAATATTTTCAGCGTCGACAAACAAATTGTGAAATTTAACCTCTGCATTTTCAAGCATATCTTTCAATGCATTGCATAAAATGTCCGCCGTTTCCATGGCAGATGCAAGATCTTCATTCTATGATTGTAAAAAAACAGACAATGGATGAATCAATGCGAAAATGTCATTAATAACCACCGTTGAAACGATAATATCGATATCAAATGTACTTACCTCTCCTTTTCGTTTGTCAGACATTTTGGCTCTTTACTCTTTGGCGTGTCGAACTGATTTGATTAAGCAGCGACAATTAATGTGCAATCGGTTCTCAGTCCGAATGTGCATCGCTGAATACGAATTTTGGCAAAATAATCACTCGTACATTTGCGCCATACATTTATACTGGAGCTAATTGATTGACTTGCTGAATCGACTTTTTCGAAGAAATAGCAATGATGTTTGGGTTACATTTATTGTAAACATAAAAAAAAAATGCCGAGTCTGCAAACTAATCAATTAGCTCCAGTATAAATGTATGGCGCAAATGTACGAGTGATTTTGTTTTGCCGAAATTTTTTTTCAAATGTGTTTACATTCAAACTTACTGAGCATTATTTTATCGCATTTGATATTTCATTCGAACCAGTTTTTAACGCTGAACAGTAAATTTTAACGCCCAATACATTTGTTACTAGACTAGATTTTTGAATTTCATTTCATTTCGGGGGGGCTTGAGCCCGCTTGACCCCCCTGGCTACGCCACTGCATGAGCATATCCAAACTTTGGTATTTTTTAGCACCAACTTTGGCCTTCAAAATACCCCAGATTGAATAATCCATCGGGTTCGCATCCGGAGAATTTGCCAGCCATTGAGCCGACGAAATGAAGGCTGGAACGTTGTTTCGTAGCCAATCTTGGTTGACGCGTGCTTTGTGCGATGGTGCCGAGTCTTGTTGGAATGTCCATCGTCTGCGACCAAAATGATTGCGTGCCCAGGGCTTCAATACACCTTCCAAAATTTTTTCACGATAAATATCAGCGTCTATCTTGACGTTACGATCCAGAAATAACAGAGGAGAGCGACCATCGGCAGTCACTGCGGCCCAAACCATGACAAACGGTGGATTTTGCTTCCTGGTGGCCAAACGAAGGTATAAATTTTCATATGACCTGGCTGGCAAGTAGACTCTATCATTTTGTTTGTTTACATGTTGCTCGATTGAAATTGGCATCTCATCAGAGTTCGTGCAAGCGAAGCAATTTCTTCGCTCTTTCCACTCTAGTTTTTTTTTGATAGGGTGTAAGATCGTGCCGTTTTTGGAATTTTAAGGGCTTGAGTTCAAGTTTGTTTTTGAGTATGTGTTGCATCCGTTCTCTCGAAATATTCAGCTCAGCAGCCATTTTTCTTCCGCTGCGGCGTGGATTTCACTCAATTCGAGCCTTCACTTTCCGAACCATTTCTGGCGAAGTGGCAGTTCTTTTCGGACCACCTCCATAGCGTTTTGCAATGCTGCCAGTATTGTTGTAACGAGCTATGGTTCGAGACACAAGGATGGAGTCACTTTAAGGTGGTGCAGTTGTCTAACGATAGCAGCTTGTGCCTTTCCAGCCAAATAAAGCGCAATCACACTATTACGTTTGAATTCCATCACGGAAAAAAAAATTCACACAAAACTAAGACGTAAATGCTTCTGCAGTCTTGTAAACAATAGAATGAACAGTCAACAGACGAATTTTGACAAAGCTGTCATCAGCGGATCGTCAGATATACTGCCCTGAAGTTTGTTGCAGTTCATGTCAGCCACCCTGTATTTCGCTAAAATTTCCGCGTCATGATTTTTTCATACGAAAAATGACAGCACTTATGCATTCACTGCTGAAAAAACCCGCTAAAAGAAAATTGCGATTTACTTGATTTGAATTCAAAAAATATCTCGACATTGGCTTGACTTTATCAGTGTTACCTCGATTTATTTTGGCTTAATTTATTTATCGAATTCCATTTTGAGAATGCTATTTCATTTGGAACGTCATATCCATGGATTTATTGTTTGGTTCAAATTTGATGTTTTGTGTAAATTGTTTAGAATTGCTTTTCACATCTCAGCCCAAGAACTTGATTGCATTCTCGAATCGATTCAACTTATTTTGGCCTGTTAATCGAAAAAACAACGGTAACTGCTTCGGTTCAACCTTGCAACTGTATACCTCGATTAGTTTGCAACGATTTTATTGCACTGCTTCATTTTATTGGATCCCAAAATAAAATGCAAAATTGGATCTTATTTAACCGCATTTTGTGAGGCAAACTGAACTATTATTCGCAAAAGAAATATTGCCTAATATTCGGAGAATTCGTATTTGTAATTGAACTGCTGAGGATATTCGTTGGACATTGTTTGTGTGGTACCATAAATGTAGGGTTTAAAAACGCGTTATTTTTTTCAGTGTTTCCTAAAAACGTTTTTTTTATAGAGCCGTTATATACCGCCCAAAAAACGTTTTTTTCGTTTTTTATCGTTATTTCTGCGGTATTTTGGACTGTCAAAAAAAAACACTACAGAAAAATAACGTTTTTATAACACCGTTTGCGGTATTTGTCGAAACGTTTGTAAACCCTACATAAATGTGGTACTTGAAAATGTTAGTACGCAAAAGCGGTACACGTGTTGTTGTAATCACGGCTTAAAAGCCCCGAAAAAAAAATATTTCGATGTACCGCTTTTGCGTACCAACATTTTCAAGAACCGTATTTCGTACGAACGTAACAATGTCCAACGAATATCCTCAGCAGTTCAATTGTCCTATTTTCTCAATGCATTAACCAAATCATAATCCACCGACGTGACCATGTTTCGCATATGCGATAAGTGTGTCGTTAGTCGTCAAAATATGTCCAACGCTTTACCACCATACGATTCATTGTGGGCATCTCCACTTGTTATTTCAGTACACAGTGAGAATAAACCAAAAAGTGGGCACGAAAAATGTATACTAGCCATATGATTATTTAATCTTTTTGGCTTTTTATTGCTTTAATCTAAATTGTATGCTACATAAAGTTGCACTGTGGATTTTTTTCCTTGAGTGTTTAGGTTCGATGAGTTCGTTTACATATTCAAGTTTTCCGAA
>NW_022596310.1:0-2978 GCF_009176505.1 Sitodiplosis mosellana | reverse complement strand
CGTTAACGTTTTGAGATATCGTTATGCAATGTGAAATACCTGTATTTATTGATTTTTGTGACATATTGGGGATATTTAGAATGGCCGGAACATTTGCTGTGTTTGAAATAGTTGGAGCATTTGGTATGGTAACGGGTTTTGTGCATACATGTGAGGTGGTGTAATGTGATAAGGTGTTCCATTCCAAAAAGAATAATTCGTATTAGGCAAAAATTGTTGTTGAATTGGATGTTGCTGCATTGGTTGTTGTTGTTGCACCCGAGGAACATGATTTCTTTGGTATGATAATATAAGGTGTTTAGCAACGATGGAATCAAGCAACTTCGGTATTACAAACTGCAGAGCTACGCCACGATAGTTTTCAACTTTAGCTTTAACACCGCTTTTGTGAACTGATTTTATAAATGATTTTCTCCAAATCTCCTACGCTCCAAAGAAATCATGTTCAGAGCTTCCAGTCGCTTGTTGTATTCGATGATGTTGTATCCGTTGGCAGCTATACGATACTCCCTTCGGGCGAACTGTGTGAACTTTCTCAAAACACTCTCAATTTTGTCAATATGTATGGGGCTTGCCATGGGTTTTCATAAGGTAACGTATACGTTCTTTGCGCCAAACCTATTTTTTGAGGTATTTTTTTCGAAACTGGCCGGACTTTTGGGATGAGGAACATCTTTTTTTTGGATCAGTCTACTGTAGTGTGAAAGAGATTATCAAACTTTTCCGATGCGTTGAAATTTCGAATAAACTAATAATATTAACAAATTTGAACAAAAACACTCGCTTTTTCCAATAAACAAAGTCAGAAAAACATACTCCTGTTTATTGTTATTCCAAACAAAATACATAATCTTGTTTAACGCAAATTAAGGTTTGTCAAACATAGTCGGTTTTATGATAGCCACAGTCAAAATACTGACTCTACTTTAACTATTTTTAAGTCAAGAGAAACTTACTCTTCTCTTTCGTAACAAATTCAGTGAAACATAAACTACTCTCAATCTCACCCATAGATATGAGAATCGTACCTACAATCAATCAATCTGAATTTCACACATTCGATTGCACAAGAAACATACTGTCTGTATGTGTAGAGTTTAATAGTTCTGGAATCAGGGCCTATTTCAGTGCGTACATAATTTTTTGAGTTTTTTCATATATTTTTTTCTCATTTCTTCAATTTTAGAGATGCCCAAACCGCGTTACAAAGCTGCCCGGTACTGATTTCGAAACTAACCGTTTTATCCTGATCCACCCATTAAATTGTGCCGTGATTTCAGTAAATTATAAATTTAATACGGAAATTATAGAGTTTTTCAGAATAAGACTTAGGTAATATTCTCGGAAATGAGTTCGGAATTAAGAAGTATTACAAATTTTCACTAATATCCAATAATATATATTCTAACTAAAACATTCATATCGATTTCCATTTATTTAAAGAAATGTGACAAAAAGATATTCAAATAATGAGTATGACATTCAATAGTTTCCGACAAACGCATTTCAATAGCAAGTTGTGAAGAATGAAATTCTTGTCCATGTCTGATCGGTACAGTCCTTCTGGAAATGGAATAGAAATTTGATAAAAATTATTTTCAAAGCAGTGGTTGAGATTTATGATTCCTTTCTCAAATTTTTTTTCAACTAGAATATGAAAAACCAAAAATTGCAATAAAAACAGAAATAATAAAATATTGGTACGGAAAATACCATGCCGTTTACGTACAGCTTGCGCGAATACTACCAATACTAATTTAGTAACGCCCACTAGGGGGACGCTCTTGATTTTCAACAAGTTGCCTCGTCGTATCTGATTGGCTACGAAATTTAAATTGCGCATTTGGTTCGCATTAGTTTTTTTAGAATGTTCTCAATTCACAATCAATTCTTATTTGTAAAATAAGTAAGCGGCATAAGTTTTATGAAGAAATTATGGGCTAATGTGTCAGTGTAAATCACTTTTAGTTTCGAATATTCAAATCATTATACAACTTTCAATATTATGTAGACCCGAACAAATTGATTCGTTTGGTCTGAATATCATTGTTTCAATATATTCATGTTTCATTATAAAATCAACTACGATTAAAACCATGATTTCATAATATTTTCTCTACAATTTGAACAATGTTTTCGGAAAAATTTCTCGAATTCTCTCTGAGTTTTCGTGATGCTAATTTCGTGATGCTAAAACAGATACATCGACAACGAAAATTTGTATCAAAAATGTGTTTTCTACGTTTTATGAGCTTTCGTGATGATCCGAATTAATTTTGCGGAAGAAGATTTCGTTTAAAATTCCTATACCTTTCACACCGAAGACGGAATTTTCGGGATCTTCTCTTTTTATTGTGAAATTCAATTTTATTTATGTGCATCTGTAAACACATTCTACCTATGTTTTGTTATAAGAGAAATTGAAGTGCTAGAATCAGGTCGAATCCTGAGAATCCATGGATCAGCCTAAATTCCACCGGATTTGTATTCTAGGCCATCAAACCAGTCGGGTGTTCACACTCCCTTTGGGAGTGACATCTTGGTCCGTTTTGCCGTTTTATCCAGCCGTTCTCGAGATATTTCCATGTGCAAAAATTTAATAATATTATTATCTAATTACGACGATTTATCGAACTGTAACATCAATTAAAAATATGTTGAAACGAAGCATGCGAAGAAAATCAATTAAATGCAACACCAACACAAGAATATTTCGAAACGAAACATCGCCGCAAACGTTTTTCAAAGTGAATCATGGAAAACAAATTTTATTTTAATGTAACACGCGGTGTTTCACTTTGAAAAATTCGATAATAATAATTCTGCACCATACAGCGTTTCTTCGCCAGAGGTGGTTTATTTGATATATTTCTTTTATATATTTACATTATATTATATTGGTTGATTTGCATAAAATTTTGTTATTCTCTCCATAATCTATTTCTTTTAAAATATTCATTAATTCTCTGTTTAACAGT
>NW_022596309.1:0-3910 GCF_009176505.1 Sitodiplosis mosellana | reverse complement strand
AAATGCACATTCCATTCGTGATAAAGTCGATGTGGTACGATTAGCGACAGAATCATGTCCATTCCAAATTATAGCATTTTTTGAAACTTGGCTGTGAGAGAGCATCAAAGACGTGGAGCATTTTAGTAAAAAGTATAATGTATATCGCGGTGACCGTACGGCATTGACCAGTGAAAGAAGTGATGAAGGTGGAGTTTTAGTAGCGATCGACTCAAGATTTCACAGTGAAAAAATAGTTTTGACGGAAAATAGTAGACTCGAATATGTGTGTGTGAAAGTAAAATTGACAACGTGCAATATATATGTTTTTGCTGTGTACATTCGTTCAGTGCACGGGAGAGAAAATTTTTTAGAATTTGCTGAAACAGTGACGAAAATTAAGTATGAAGACAATGACATTGTAATTGTGTGTGGTGATTTCAATCAGTCAGGAGTCAAGTGGATTAGCGCTGACGACGGTGAATATTATTTGCCAATGAATGTAACGACAGAAGGTGGCATAGCTGTGATTGATACAATGCTCGGGTGCGGTTTTCATCAAATGTGCAATCTTGAAAATCCTGCCGGCAATGTTTTGGATCTTGTATTCACAAACAAATTCTACGATTTATCGCTTGCGGAGTCGTTGAGACCGTTGATAGAAACCGATGTGTGGCACAAAGCGATCGAAGTTGAAATCACAATTGATAAAAATGAGCGTGAATCGAATGACGTAACTGAGTTTTACAAGTACGAAGCGGCTGATTTTGTAGCGATGAATGAATTCTTTGTTGGGAGAGATATTTCTTCGGAAATTGAGCAGCAGGAAGACATTGGAAATTCGTTTCGGATGTTTGAGAATGTTGTGCACGAAGCAATGGACAATTTCGTCCCAAAAGTCACCGTTGAAAAGAGTACAGATCCACCGTGGTACAATAAACAGTTGAAAAACTTGAATAACCGAAGAAGGAAGGAACACAGACGGGCAAAGGTCACAGAAAATTTCGCCGATTACATGGCTATCACTGATTCCTTCGTAGCATTACAGGGTCAGCTGTTCCAGTCATACATTACCCGCATACAATCCGACATCAAGTCCAACCCGAAACATTTTTGGAGATTTGTTAACGATAGACACAAACGCAGTGAGATTCCGTCGATTGTTGAGTACAACAACCAAACAGCAACTAGTGAAGCATCGAAAGCGGAGTTATTTGCGGATTTCTTCGAAAGTCAACACACACCGAGTGACGACATTGATTTAGATGGTTTGCTGAATGAATGCGGTGATAGTGCGTTTGATTGTGAATTGCACGATGCCGATGTGTTGAAGGCATGCTGTCGATTAATGTGAACAAAGGAGCTGGACCTGATGGTATTTCACCGAAACTACTGAAAAATTGTGCGAATTCATTGACAAAACCATTGACAAAGTTGTTCAACAAGTCATTGCGAGCGGGAATTGTGCCAGGCATATTGAAAAACTCGAGAATAGTGCCGATTTTTAAATCTGGGAAAAAAAGCGTTGCATCGAAATACAGGCCAATTGTGATAATACCGACGATAGCAAAAGTGTTCGAAAGTATTGTGTACAATAAAATTCAAGCATTTGTGAATGGCAAAATCATCCATAACCAGCATGGTTTTGTGAAAAATCGGTCAACCTTAACGAATCTGCTGCAAATGGTGAACTACACTATGGACTCAATGATAGCTAAATGTCAAACTGATGTATTGTACACTGACTTCGAGAAGGCATTCGATCGAGTCAATCACAAGAGATTTCTGCAAAAGCTGGCGAGCTTCGGATTTTGGCGCGGACTTGTCAAATGGTTCCATGCGTATTTGACATCACGCACGCAGTTTGTTGGAATCGGCAACAGAAAGTCACGGACTTTCACCGTCTCTTCGGGAGTGCCTGCTGGAAGTATCTTGGGACCTTGTCTCTTTATTATTTTCATTAATGACATTGTCGACACTGTAGCTTATGCACTTGTTTTACTATTCGCAGATGATTTAAAACTCATATTGAGAATCACGTCACCGAACGATGCCCGCTTGTTCCAGATGGCCATTGACCAATTGCACGAGTGGTGTAGGCTCAACAAGCTCTACTTAAATCTGAAGAAATGTTTCGTCATGACGTATGCGAAGAACATCATCGTACAAAAATATGAATAAGGGAATGTAGTCTCAAACGGGCCACACTTTGATTTACCGCTATAACATCTTTTAAAGTGGATAATGTGTATGACATATATATACCGTTGGAAAAGAGACCTCAAAAGGAAACTTTTTGCTCAAGAGAGTCCTATGATTTCAGTGCAGAAAAAAAAAATTATCGCAAATTTTCCGAACATCTTGAAAATGGCAAAAAAAAATTGCCGGGTCAAACGGGCCACCTCACAAAATCTGAAAAATAGAAGAAATAATGAAATAACAACACCATATTTCGACGGATTATTGTATTTTTATTCAATTATGTGCTTTTGACATGGAAATTGAAGATGATTATTCATCGGAATCATCGGATTCATCGGAATCATCGGATTCATCGGCCACTTCGGAATCATCATCATCTTTTGCAGGACAGTTTTCACATGTGAACTTATTGGCGTATGTTTTGGCGCAACCAAGGTGCACGGGTCTGTAACATACTCTGCATTCGATGGAATTCGACTTTGTCAGCTTCTTTGGTAACATATGCATGCAGATGATGCAAAAATGTTCATCTTCATCCGAAGATGATTGCTTCTTTGGTCGCTTGGCTGGTTTCTTTGATGGCTTCGCTTTCGATGCGCTGGATTTCGATGTTGCCGCCTTTTCCGCTTTCTTTGCCGCATTGTCTGCTTTCTTCTGAGCTGCGGCATCACGCTTCGCTTTCTTTGCCCTCAATTCTTCAAGACTTTCGGGCGATGTTAGGACCGCACTTTTCATAGGCGGACGACCACGACGTTGAATTTATGAAAAGAAGCTATAAATTCACTTTAAAATGCCATGTTATTGCATTGAACAAGATATTTCATCATAGAAATTATGTATCAGTTTAATCAAGAAAAATGTTGGGTGGCCCGTTTGAGACGACAAAAGTGGCCCGTTTGAACCAAAACATGTCATTTTTGCATGATGAAATAACATCAAAATCGACTTTATACGCTAAAAATATGCACTTTTCACAACACGTATGATATATTTACCTTGAAAAATTACCGAAAAGAAATCACACAATGGTTGTCGGCAAAATGCACTAAAAACTTTTTTAAAAAAAATTTCGACACGAATTTTTTTTATCATACACAGAGTACGTCTTTACTCTTCGAAACCACACTGAAACTTAGCTATCGATGATTCATTCACTTGACACTGATCACTCTGACGTTTATATGTCGACTGTCAAAATTTTCGGTGGTGGCCCGTTTGACCCGCCGGCCCGTTTGAGACTACATTCCCTTACACGATAAACAATGGTCAACACAAATTTGACAGAATGGAGCTACACCGGGACTTGAGTGTCATTTTTGACGTGAAACTCACATTTGCCAACCACATTGACACGACAGTAGCTAGTGCACACGGTGCATTAGGTTTTATTAAGCGAACACTGAAAAACAAGTTCACTGTAGAATCAGCAAAAATGTTATAGTGTGCATTAGTTCGATTGAAATTAGAGTATGCTAGTGTAGTGTGGCATCCATACCACCAGTCATACATAGACAAAATTGAATCAATTCAGAAAGACTTTGTAATCTGGGCACTTAGAGGAATTTACCAAAGAGATTTTAACTATAGATTGCCATCTTATGAATTTAGATGTGATAATTTGAATGTTCAGCTGCTTTGGAGGCGGCGTATAAATGCCTCAGTACTTTTAATTTATGATCTCTTATTATTGGGTCTGGGAATTAATCGTGTCGATTTTTCAAAAGATGGC
>NW_022596308.1:0-3960 GCF_009176505.1 Sitodiplosis mosellana | reverse complement strand
TTGTATTGACATGTCCGGTAGAATCGATTGTCTTCTCCTCTACTTTTTCTTCAGATGAACCGAAAATGCCCATTTTTCCTATCAAAAAATATTTTTCTACAAAAGGTAATATAACACTGTGGAACAATTTTCAAAAAGTCCGGAAGAACTTGACCGTGACTATATGGGAATGAAAGTAGGCCTATAGCTGAGTAAAACCCCAGCGGGGTTTTGCCGAATTGGGTGGGGTTTTTATTTTATCGACTTAGGCGTTTTTTCTATAACATGGTTTTTCGGCGATATGAACTATGTCAAATTTTAGTCAATAAATCGTTCGTTTTTGGTGATAGCTTATTACTGTCTTTGGCAAAGTTGTAGCTGAGAGTCCAATAAATAAATTTTTTGAACATTTTACACATGAAAAATCACATCTAGTAGGTGCTGTGGAGCAAAATGTCGAAAAAATGGACGATTTTTTCAATTTTTCGACCATAACTCATAAAATATCCATTTTTTTTGTATTTTGTCTTCGGCATTATTGTAGCCAGCGTCAAATTAAACAACTGTCCTCAACACATTAACCCAAGAAAATCAAATCTAGCTCACTTTTTTGGCTCAAAGTCACTTGTCGCTACCAAACGATATCATCGAGCATTTTCGGAGTTCTATAACTTCTCAACTACTCGAAATGGAACAAAAGTGTCTGAAGCAAATTTTTAGTACTTCTTATGGGCTTTGCAGACCAAGTACTAAAAGTACTAAAAGAGTACTAAAATGTACTAAAAAGCACTAAATCCTCTCAATGGTTCTGGACAACTGTGGATGATGCTATGTAGTACTAAATAGTACTAAAATTGACAGAATGGAACTGTTATAGACCCTAATGAACGTTACTCGCTGAAATATTTGGATAAACTTTAAAAATATTACAGTCCAAACAGCTGAAAAATCCACGAGATGTACGGGGCCAATATTGAACTAAATACCGATATTTCAGCGAGTAACGTTCATGAGTTTCTGTAACAGTTCAATTCTGTCAATTTTAGTACTATTTAATACTACGTAGCATCACCTACAGGTGTCCAGAACCATTGAGAGGATTTAGTAGTTTTTAGTACATTTTAGTACTTTTTTGTACTTTAAGTACTTGGTCTGCAAAGCCCATGAGAAGTACTAAAAAGTTGCTTCAGAAACTATTGCTCTATTTTGAGTAGTTGAGAAGTTATAGAACTCCGAAAATGCTCGATGATATCGTTTGGTAGCGACAAGTGACTTTGAGCCAAAAAAGTAGGCCAGATGTGATTTTTTTGGGATAATGTGTTCGAGAGAGTTGTTTAGTTTGACGCTGGCTACAATAATGCCGAAGACAAAATACAAAAAAAATGGGTATTTTATGAGTTATGGTTGAAAAATTGAAAAAATCGTCCATTTTTCCGACATTTTGCTCCATAGCACCTACTAGATGTGATTTTTTATGTCTAAAATGTTCATAAAATTTGGACTCCCAGCTACAAATTTGCCAAAGACAGTAATAAGCTATCACCAGAAATGAACGATTTATTGACCAAAATCTGACGTAGTCTATATTGCCGAAAAACCATGTTATAGAAAAAACGCCTAAGTCGATAAAATAAAAACCCCAGCCAATTCGGCAAAACCCCGCTGGGGTTTTACTCAGCTATGGGTCTACTTTCATCCCCATATAGTCACGGTCAAGTTCTTTTGGGGCTGTTCCACTGTGTAACTGATACACAAAATAATACTGATACTTATTCTAAGCCTATTACAAAATATATAATAATAAATATTGTAAATATGTAACCAAATATTTATATGAAATAAATCACCTCTGGCGAAGAAACGCTGTATGGTGCAGAACAATAATAAAAAATTTCCCTGGAAGCCGAGCACTATTCGTCGAAAGTTGAAAAAAGTCGATTTTTCAGTACTGTTGTATGGGAGGTATGTGAAATATTGATTTTTTTCTACACAAATTATACGTCAAAAAATATTGCTCGAATAGTGCTGGCGAATGGCGTTTCCAGATTGCAAAAATTTTGCCTGGAAGCCGAGCACTATTCGTCGAAAGTTGAAAAAAGTCGATTTTTCAGTACTGTTGTATGGGAGGTATGTGAATTTTTAGTTTTTTTCTACACAAATTATACGTCAAAAAATAGTGCTCGAATAGTGCTGGCGAATGGCGTTTTCAGTTTGCAAAAATCTTGCCTGGTGGCCGAGCAATAATTGTAGACATTTTCGGAAAAATTGGTTTTCGGTACATTTTCATGGCAAGTGTCCGAAATCGATTTTTTTCGTATGAATGCTAAGCTCGATGACTCCTGTTTGGAAAAGTGAAACAGTGTAGTGCAATTGAGTCATGAAGGGAGTCACAATATGAGTCATATACGGAGTCATTCATTTGTCCAAAGTGATTCAAACTTGAAGTGACTCACTCTTCATGAGTCGTAAGAAACGAGTTGGATTCTTACTCCATTTTGAAGGCAATAAGTCAGTCGAGTCAAAGAATCAGAATTGATACATTGAACGTTCGGAAATCTTAAATCCCACAAATCTTTATCGTTTAAAAAACTTAAGCTATTTTCCAAAAACAAACTACTCAAGATTTCTGAACGTTCATTGATTGCGTGAGTGTGCGGGAAATTCATGACTTTCTGTTTCGCGCACCAATACTGTATGTAGATTTTTGATGATTTCTCTCGAATTTCTGCTCGTCACTGCATCCTGGTGCGAACAGAAATTCGGGGAAAATTGGAGAAAACTGATTGATCAAAGTGCACGCACATAGAAAAGAGAATCAGTAGACCCTGCGAATTCCATTGGTGAGACGTCAAACTACCAATAGATTGTTTCAAATGTATTGGTAATTTCAGTACAATTGACTTTTTTCAAATTTCGACGAATAGTGCTCGGCCTCCAGTCAATATTTTTGCAATCTGAAAACGCCATTCGCCAGCACTATTCGAGCACTATTTTTGACGTATAATTTGTGTAGAAAAAACACATATTTCACCTCCCATACAAAAGTACCAAAAAATCGATTTTTCAACTTCCGACGAATAGTGCTAGCGTCTCCGAACAGCAATATTCATGAGACCAATTGCAATCGACAGCACTATTCGAGCACTATTTTTTACATGTTCTGGTTTACCAGCACTATTTCCGGGCGGTGCTAATGACATGTACCTGGCTTAATGGTGTTTAATATATGTTCTCGCTTGGCATATTAAGCTCGCTGAATTCTTTTGAATCAGAAAGAACTGCCAACGAAAAATTGTATCTGTAGAGTGCTTAATGAAAGACGTGTATTTAGTTCGGTAGTCAGCACTCAAGTGCCGTTTATTCGTTCATGCATCATGACAAATACTTTGACAATTCGGGCGTAGTGTTGCCCGATACTACATCCACTTTCTTCTTTTTAACACTATGATTGTTCTTGGGGCACCCAGGGCCCCCAGCGAACTTTAAAGTTGAAAAAAAGTACTAAACAGTGTATAAACCAACAGGAGTTAAGTCTCATTGTATAGATTGAACATTTCTCTACACGAATGAAAAAAATACATATGCATATGTGTGAGCATGTGTAAAATTCAGCCTGCCGCAAAACATGTTACGCTGTTGTTCTTGGGGGACTCCAGGGCCCCATGGCTATTTTATATTATAACTGAACTATGATAAGAGATATCGACTTTATGTTTATGACGAAGTTGTAGTACTCAAGCTGCTTTACAACTTTGCTGAAGACACTAAGTCGTTATCTTTTATCAGTATCGCGGAATACGCGAGAAACCACAGAAAACCGCGAAAAAACGCATTTTTTCCTTATCATTTTTCGCGGAACTGATAAGAGATAACGACTTGATGTCTATGGTGAAGTTGTAGTACTCAAGCTGTTTCACAACTTTGCCGAAGATACAAGTCGTTACCTTTTATCAGTTTCGCGGAATACGCGAGAAACCGCAG
>NW_022596307.1:0-2956 GCF_009176505.1 Sitodiplosis mosellana | reverse complement strand
GTCACGACCATTAAATTACCCATTCAAAAAGATGTCACACCGATTTTTCGCAAACCTCGCCCTGTTCCGTTAGCATGGCGTGATATGATAGCGAAACAGTTAGATGACTTCGTTTCAAAAGGAATACTTATTCCAGTAGACAATTCGGATTGGGCTACACCTCTTGTGCCATTATTGAAACCTTCTGGCGATATTCGCATTTGTGGTGATTACAAAGTCACAATTAATCGATTTTTAATCGATTTCAAATATCCATTGCCACGGATTGATCAAATTTTTGCTTCAATGCAAGGAGGTATTTTGTTTACTAAACTTGACATGTCGAATGCATACAATCAGTTAGTTTTAGACGATGAAGCACAAAAATTGTGTACATGGAGTACACACAAAGGCATTTTCAAAATGGCACGTTTACCGTTTGGCGTCAAAATTGCCGCCGCACTTTTTCAAAAGACCATGGAAAATCTCCTTAGTTGCTTCTCAAATGTATTCTGTTATCAAGATGACATTGTCGTCACTGGGCCAACTCTAGCAGATCATTTGAAAACGCTAAAACAAGTTTTGATTAAACTTCAGACAGCCGATCTCAGACTAAACGTCAACAAATGTGAATTTTTCAAGGAAAAAATTTCTTATTTAGGATTTGACATTGACAAAAATGGTTTAAGTCGGAACAAAGAACGAATCAAGTCCGTTCTCAAATCAACACGACCAAGGGATGTCTCTGAATTAAGAGCATTTATTGGCATGGTAAATCATCATTCATTTTTCATCGAAAATTTCGCTCAGAAAATGACACCGCTTTACCATTTGTTGCAAAAAAATGTTGAATTTAAATATGATCAGGCTTGTCAAAATGTATTCGAACACATGAAAACAGAAATCTGTTCTGATCGAGTTTTAGTTCATTTTAATCCGAAATTATTAATTATTTTGTCTACAGATGCCTGTAATACAGCCATTGCTGGTATTTTATCTCATAAATATGACGATGGAACCAAGAGACCTATTGCATATGTCTCACGCGCATTAAATAATGCAGAAAAGAATTACAGTACTATAGAAAAAGAAGCCTTAGCCATCATTTTTAGTGTGATTAAGTTAAGACAATATTTATTGGGCATGTTTTTCACGCTTGAAACTGATCACAGGCCGTTGATAGCAATTTTTGGCGAAAATAAAGGCATTCCTTTAATGGCCGCTGCTCGTATGCAGAGATGGGCGTTTCTTTTGTCTGGTTTCAATTATTCTATTCAGTACATTAAAGGTTCTTTGAATACGGCTGATAGTTTATCACGTATTGCACAAGTTTCTACAGCGGAAGAAACCAAGGAGAGTTCATACATAAATTATGTAGGTTCAAACATCATGAAAACATTAACGTACAAAGATATAGCCACACACACTCGACGAGATCCAATTTTATCAAAGGTTCACGTAAGGTATTCAACACGGAACTGTCGATCAGCTTCAAGGCAGTGAATATACATCATTTCGAAACAAAGCAACTGAATTATCTGTTGAATCAGGTTGCATTCTTTGGGGCTATCGCACCGTCATTCCAAATGCTCTGCGTAAGATCATTTTGCAAGACCTTCACGCATCGCACATGGGAATTGTAAAAACGAAAGCGTTAGCTCGTTCATATGTTTATTGGCCGCATATTGACAAAGAAATTGAAAATTTGATAAAAGGTTGTATTTATTGTCAAAAGACTCAAGCAAGTCCTGAGAAAAGTACTCTCATGCCGTGGACACCCACTGATTCAGCTTGGAAACGTGTTCACATTGACTTTGCAGGTCCCGTTCGAGGCTATTATTTGTTTCTTGCAATCGATTCATATTCCAAGTGAGTTGAAGTTTTCAAAACCAAGGATATGACGTGTGCATTTGTCATTCGTAAATTAAGAGAAATTTTCTCACGATTTGGTTTAATCAGCATCTTGGTTCAAGACAATGGAAGACAATTTACTTCTGCTGAATTTAAACATTTTTTGGAAATGAATGGCATCGTATACATATACACCGCACCTGGACATCCATCGACAAACGGTCAAGCCGAGAATTTTGTCAAAACATTGAAAAAGTCATTAATTGCAACGATTGAGGAGAGCAAAATAGGTGACTTCGACACCATTCTCGATAGATTTTTGTTTGACTATCGAATTACAAAACATTGCACAACTAACGAAACTCCTGCGAAACTCCTTCTCGGAAAAGAATTAAAATCGCGTTTTAGTTTGCTAAAACCGCCTGTAGTTACAGATGTTATCAAAGAAAAGCAACAAACCGCAATTAAAAATTATAAAGGAAATCGTAACGTAAATTTTTCGGTAGGACAAAAAGTCTATGTAAGAGATTATCGAAACCCAAACAAAGCAAGTTGGTCACAAGCTACCATTAAAAATAAAATAGGACCACGTAATTACACCTGTTTGTTACTCCGTGAAAAACGTGACATTAAACGTCATGTAGATCAGATCAGAGATGGTGAAACTGATGATATGGGGGGAGATGAGTTGCCTCTGGAACTAAATGATTCGCAAGGTTCTGAGCAGGCACATGATGCAGCAACAAATGAAATTGATTTGCCGTCTGACACAGCCGGTGACTCAAGTGACCTTGCCTTTGTGAGTTCTCATTCACAAGAAGAAAATGAATTGGAAGAATCCATTCCCGACGTCATCGAACGACCAGCAACCCGTCGTGTTGCCGCACAAGCGAAACAAAACATCAAAGACTTTTACACGTCAAACCGTCGTCGCTAACGTCGTGGTTCAGTGCTGAATGTACAGCAACATATATGATACACAATTTTTTACTCATACAATTCATTTATAAAAAAGGAAAAGAAGAAAACATTTTTGAACAAAATATTGTTAATATAGTTAAGCATCTTTGGAAAGGGGTTGTAGAGTACGTAAAGTACATCATTATAGCAAGTGTGAAACTACTTA
>NW_022596306.1:0-3418 GCF_009176505.1 Sitodiplosis mosellana | reverse complement strand
CATTCAGAGTTCATCAAAACTCTGGAACTGGTCAATTGTCCGCTGGACGATTATACCCACGACAAGTACGCCTGAAATAATTCAATCATTTGACCGAATTGTGTGATAACGAGTTGTTTTTTTTCACAGACTGTGGGCGGAAGTGCGAGGCAAGGCCAAAATACAATTACTTTACTTGATTTTTCACACCAAGCGTACCATGGTGTTTCCAAACATAGATGCTGTTAGTCAGACGATCCCATCTGAAAACACACTCGATGCCTGGAAACGCATCATAGATATATTTGAAGAGAATGGCATGATTAAGAACATAATATTTTCGAAAGTACACGAATTCATACGAATATATAAAACGAAAAATATATAAGCAAAAATCTAACATAAAACTATTTGCTTTATTTTCTTTCTAAAACCATTTATCTTCTTTTTATTGTATTTGAAATTGGAGAAAAATCTATGAATCCATTTTCTCTTTAATTCCCACAGTTCGTTCTCTCTGTGTGTTAAGCTGGAAAGTTTCCAGTGGAAACAATAACTTTGAAAAATGAGAACAACTGTAATGATCATGACAAAAGGACCGCGTCAAATATTACGTTGACTACTTTACTCGAATTGTTGAACTCATCCGCTCGTTAATTTTTTACTATCAGGTTTACCTCGCTTAGCTTGGCTTCTTTATCATCAATCTTATTTTTTGTTACAACAAATTTCTTATTTCGAATAGTGAGATCCGCGCAGTGTTCCTAACATTTGGAATTGAAATCAATATGACTGTTGTTGTAGGCGCACAAATTCGTCAATGTTGTGTTACTTCGAAATTGAACAGGACATTTTTTATGCACAAATTGATTTTTTTTTGTTAATTGAACCATTGCAACAAACAAATTCCCTCAAATATTTGATAACCCGTGACGATAACTCGTGCCGGAGATGAAGTATAGCCAGTGTGGAACTCACTTCAATCGGCATTTAATTGTTGACAGTTGCAATGTTGGTCTGCAAAAAAATAATAAATGCGGGCCTGAGAGTGAAAGTGACCAACAAAAAGTTGAGCGTAAAAGTGACCTTACTCCATACAAAACGGCGTGACGGTAGCATGTGTTTTGTATGGAGTTAGGTCATTTTTACGCTCAACTTTTTGGTGGTCACTTTCACTGTCAGGCCCTCAAATAACTATTACACACACCGAATGTAACACAAACGCAAATATAGCAATTATAGAAAAATAGACACTTTACGGACTATATACAACTAATACAAACTTACCTACTGGCTTACTGAGAAATATTTTTTTCGAAATCCAAAAATTCGGAAATCTTTTTTCGGAATGTCAAAAATGCCGAAAATGAAAAATTCGGAAGGAAAAGTTGTTGTGAATATTTTTAGTGGTCGGTAATTTTTGCTCCCAACTAAATTAATGTGAACTGATTTAGTCGGCGGGAGATGTGTTGTACACTGTAAAATTTTTGAGTGTAAAGACTAATATTGAGTTGTGGCAATATAGAGGTTTCAACTATTTTAAGATGAATTTACAGCGAAATTTGGGTAAAATGAGTTATTTTCTATGCGTATGTCCAAACGGCTACTATTCATATACGCGCTAATACATAGGCACGCACTGGCACCGAGTCTGTGTAGTAGTCAGTTTTATTCCCATATTAAATGATAAACTCTCCTGGAGCCAAATTAATTATTGAAAACATCAAGGATCGGATGATTGATTTGAATTCGACATTTTTTCTACAATTTTTTGGAACCATTCTTCATTCGAAAAAAAATCGATTTGTTGTAGCAATATCGGCATTGCCATTGCGTTCAATTGACTACACGATTCATATTTTGTACCGAACTGCTTTATGACTATATATGGTACCGTCTCGCATGAATGGAATATGCGTCGAGCACTAAAAGTACATTTCTGTTCTTGTTGCAGACTTCAATATTTGTCTGCATCCTCAATAATTTTTATTACTTTCGTCTCGTTTCTACTTTTCTTGTCTTTTTCATCTCCTAATTGCATTTGGAATTCCCCCATACAGTATAACATCAACAAACATGTGTGCGCAGTTCAGCTACGTACCACGTTAGGCAATGAAACTGATGCATTTTCGTCATAAACTGACTTCCTTTTTTGGGTAATTCCCGACGTACCCGACATTATGGTGCCACTTTGTGCTCAAAATGTGCACTCAAAACAATTAGCATATGTTAATCCCTTTTTCTTTCGTCAACCTTCCATACCATTCGGAACTGTAAGCCGAATTGATGGTTCACATTCCCAATACCTTGTCAAGTGCAAACCCATCCCTTTTTACCTACTTATCTCATTTCATTGGTCAATATTCCTTCCCCACTATTTTGCAGAATATTGATAAGAAAAACAATTAGTTAAGCTAGGGAAAAAATGTGTCTCTAGAATTTAGTCTTCTGTAACTCACCAGCCAAGCAAGACATAGCTCTGCTTGTGCCTCATTTGATCAATTTAAAAATAAAATAAAAACACTTAGTAAAAAAAAGTGTTTCATTTCATAGAAGTTAAGGAAACTTCCTATATTGTGGAAAATACGTTTTTTGACCAAGATTTGAGTTGTTCCATTTTGAAGCACTTTTTCGATAGCCGATTACTCAAAACAAATTGTTCCTACATAAAAAAAAGTAAAAACACTACATTAATCTACATAAAATCTACAATTGAAATCGCCCTACCCGAAGTCATTTCGGCAAATTTTCCAAGATTTGAATATTCATCTAAAATATCAACGAACCGATTTATATTGATATTTTGGCGTTTTATTGGTCAGCTTTTTTATAGCTATTTGGATCAAAGCTTCAGCTTTTTCGGCTAAATTTTTTTCAAAATTGAGTGGCAACTTGCCACTGGTAAGCCAGAATATCGTAAAATGTAGCTAAAATTTTGCCATTTGATAGGTATTTGCACTTGATGCTAGAGTATCTGCTTTCAGGAAAGTTCTACTAGTCACGCGAACTGTGTTATCTTTTATCAAACAAAATAGATGCAGTTTATTTATTGTGAGTGATTCGTGCTCGAGTCGTTCTTGTATGTACTTTAAACAAGCCTTTTTTGCAGTAACAACAAGCTCTTTGTTTTTCTAATGTCATTTAAGTCTAAACTTGGTGTTTGACCCACTTGCACACAATGCATTTGTGAGCAGCTGATATAAACATTATATTTTTCTGGCGATTTTTTGAATGTTTTTGGTAGGTTGTGGTTTTGAATATTTTCTAATCAAAATAAAAAAGCATGAACTTCCAGTACTGAGCATCTGTTGTGAAACGAATATAACTAGGAAAAACCTTAAGAATTATTGACGTGTCAAAAATCAGTCAAAGAAGATTGAAGAAAAACAACTGATAAGGGAAAATAAACAAATCAGTATTAAATAAATATGTCTACTAA
>NW_022596305.1:0-3455 GCF_009176505.1 Sitodiplosis mosellana | reverse complement strand
ACATGAACTGCAACAAACTTCAGGGCAGTATATCTGACGATCCGCTGGTGACAGCTTTGTCAAAATTCGTCTGTTGACTGTTCATTCTATTGTTTACAAGACTGCAGAAGCATTTACGTCTTAGTTTTGTGTGAACAAATTTTTCCGTGATGGAATTCAAACGTAATAGTGTGATTGCGCTTTATTTGGCTGGAAAGGCACAAGCTGCTATCGTTAGACAACTGCACCACCTTAAAGTGACTCCATCCTTTGTGTCTCGAACAATAGCTCGTTACAACAATACTGGCAGCATTGCAAAACGCTATGGAGATGGTCCGAAAAGAACTACCACTTCGCCAGAAATGGTTCGGAAAGTGAAGGCTCGAATGGAGCGAAATCCACGCCGCAGCGGAAGAAAAATGGCTGCTGAGCTGAATATTTCGAGAGAACGGGTGCAACACATACTCAAAAACAAACTTGAACTCAAGCCCTTAAAACCGTACACGGAAAGTTCCCATAGGTATCAGCACAAGTTGTGCACCTTTTGTTTAAGAAATCTCTCTGAATTGGCCAGCGCTACAGTTAGACAGCTAATTTAGTAGGTTTTTTGAATGAAATAAAAGTGAAACATCGCAAAACTCGAATTGGCTAGCTCTAAAGTTTAGACGGCTGATTTGAGTGTTTGTCTAAACGTAGGTTGAATCGCACGTAAATTCAAGTTGAATTATTGCGTCGAGAAGTTCTCGTTGGCCGATTAAAACTTCATGTTTGACAAACATTCGCCTGTTTCAATACCTTTCTCTCGATTCCATCACGCAAAATTTCACGCTTCCACACTCAAACACACAATCGAAGGAACATTCACACATCAAATCACCACAAGCATTCAAAAGAACAACATTTGAATAAATCTACCAAAAAACAAATCGACGCATTTTATTTTCTTCATTTTGAATCGACTTTGGCAGCAATAAAAAGGCATATTGCTTCACAGGTACCTCCCATACAAATTTTTTGAAATTTTCACTAAAATTACCGATTTTTGGACAATTTTGTATGGGAGGTTCCCGTTAATCGATTCTGATTGGCTTCAAACTTTCTGAGGTTTCATTTTTTGGAGAAAAACTAAGATTCTGAAAGTTTCACGTTGATCACATTTGCAGAAGTTTGATTTTTGGCCCTCAATTTTTGTGGAAATTTTCTTGGAAAAAATTGAGGGCCAAAAACCAAACTTCTGCAAATGCGATCAACATGAAACTTTCAGAATCTTATTTTTTCTCCAAAAAATGAAACCTCAGAAAGTTTAAAGCCAATGAGAATCGGTTTACGGGTACGTCTCATACAAAATTGTCGAAGTTCTAGTTAAAGTGACCGATTTTTCACTTTATTTTCATTATTATATTTTCGCTGCCTTTATTTCAAGAAAATTCACAAAAAATGAGCTTGGCAACAACCCTATTTAACTACGATAATCGTATAACTGCGTATAGAAGTAAAAAAATGTAATTCTTATCACTTTATTACCTACTTATCACTGTTATAAGATTGTAATGAGTATCCTATTACTTTTGGTGCTAAAATTTTTTTTCACCCATTTTGCGATTTATTTCTAAATTCTCAGCCCGAATCGAGTGGAATCGAGCGATTCTCTCTCCATTTTTAGTTTGTGTGGCCTCTTTTCTCGTCTACATTTCGAATCCAAACAATTTTTTTTTCATTTTCAGTTTAATTTCAAATGTAAGAAAACCTGAGAGTGCTCACGATTTGTCAATCGACAATTGACAAACGCTAGCTACACAAAACACATTGAGAAATTGCTTTCCTCAACAAAAACAGTGCGACTACTGAATAAAGACTGAAAACTCTATACATGCGACTTTTCAATTGTCAATTGACAAATCGTGAGCACTTTCAGGTTTTCTTATATTTGAAATTGAACTGAAAATAAAAAAAATTGTTTGAATTCTAAATGTAGAAGAGAAAAAAGGCCACACAAATCAAAAATGGAGAGAAAATCGCTCTCTCACAATTCGAAGTAAGCAAACCGTCAGAAGTAGTACGGCAAAATAACAAGTTGCCGTAGTAATTTTCGGTAGGTAAATTTATTTATTTATTTATTTGTTTATTCACATACATGTATGCCCTTAAAAACTATGATTAGATTTGAAAATTTGGAATATACTTGTGCTATGCAGTCTCAATTTACTAGTTTGTTTTCATTTAGATTTGAAATTGTTTCTCCAATATTAATTTCCTTATTTTGTTTTTAAATTTTGGGAGGATAAACTATTATAAATATTTATGAATGCATCTGTTAATAATCGATTTTTCTCCCCATTTATTCTTTGTTTTAATTTTACGCATATTTCTTGTATGTCTTGTATTATGTTCATGAAATTCATGGTTAAATTCAATTTTGATATCTGCTTTTAATTTCCTTGTTATAAATTTGTGAAAGTTATTGTTTAATTCGAGTTCAATTAGATGTTCTAAATCAATGATATTGTATTCTTTGTTTAAATCTTTTGTTCTAATATTTCCCAATCGATATTTATTATAAAAAAGGTTTCGTATGCATTTGTTTTGCAGAGTTTTGATTTTTCTAATGTTATTTTTATCTGTACCACTCCATATAGTTAGAAGGTATGTAATGTGTGAGTGAAAAAAAGAGAAGTACAGTAATTTTTCAACATGGTTTGCACATGTATGCGATATTTGATTTCCCCAAGAGTTGAGAGAATGTCCGATAGAATGTGATCAAGGATGCTTTTGTAGGTCACATTGTTTTCACTATGATTCTTAGAAAATTTTCGATAGGCAATTTGCTTTGTCGGTGTCATCAAATGTCTGAGATCCATTGACTTTGATTTTGTTGATGGTGGAATCGAATTCGCCGCGGTACTGTTTCGACAAATTCCATAACTTTTTGCTGCCTTTGGTGATACTCTTCAATTTGTTGTCCCAAAATTTATTGCATTCCGATTTGACTGTGATGTTTATTTGCTTTTGGAGTCGATTCAATTCACTCTTCAAATGACTTTTCATCGCAATTATTTCAGATGATCATATAACTGTTCATAGGCTAATGAAAAATAAAATGCATTTTTCTCAAATTTTCAAATTTATTCGGTTCTTTTGTTGAACATCAAATGACAGGGGCAAAAAAGAGACGGTATTCCGATTTTTCAGGCGTCTAAAACCCCTTTTTTCAAGCCATTCTTGTTCTTTGGTTAGGTCCCACCTTTGGCTTCAGGATCCAATCAAGCAACGGTGCAATCGGTTGAAAAATAACTGGCTTACGACCCGAACGAAATATGGTAATGCCTACGAGTTTGTTATTCTTTTTCGAAATCATTGGACCTCCAACCGTAGAGGAAGTTCCCATGCTCCCATTTAAAGTGTAACACATCAAATGATTTGCATCAAATGCAGCGCCCAATGTCGGTTTGCATTTGGCGCCATCCAAATACTTTGTA
>NW_022596304.1:0-1255 GCF_009176505.1 Sitodiplosis mosellana | reverse complement strand
AAACAGAGCCGATTGTCGAAGGAAGTGTTCATGAAAGGTAGGATTTGCGTTGAAAAATATCAAACTAACAAAAAACTGTTAAAAAGTAATAATATGAATGAAAGACACAGAAATTTCATTTTAATTGTCATCTAAACTTTTTTCTGAACTTTTATCATGTCACATTCGCTTTGAACTGGTACTGGTGTTGGTGCTTGCTTCTTCATTTTTTCGCTTTCTACTTGTAGCCTGCATCAACTTATAGTTGTGTGCGATGTTCATAATTATACCCGATGTTTCCGTTGTCAAACGATTTCTCTTCTGTGTCTGAAATTCACACTGTGAATGAACCAAATGTACTTTCTGTTTGTGTAGAAGTCAATGAAATCGTGAGAATTTTTTCTGCTATGTCCAAAAAATGATTTTCACCAAACCAATGGACTAACATTTGCACAAGAGACCCAAACGAATTCCATGCCCCAAATTTTTGCCTTTACTCGATAATTTATCAATTGAGTCATCACCGCTTCTTCGTCGAGTTTTACTTTTTTGGCTGATAAAACAATAAAACTAATGCTGCAGCAGCTGCACATATCATGATCGGTTTCATTATTTTATATTTGCGCTCTTGAACAGATTTGTCAGCATTTTTTTTTATTGCAAGCATTAAAAACATTCGAAGATTTAGCCAACGAATCCACTGTTGCGAACATATTACTCAATAGTTTATGTGATTTATGAATATCTACGTCATCAGTTTCCAATTTTGTTCAATATTTCGTGAGGTCCTTCAAATTTTAACCAAAATTGATTGTCCAATATGAATATTTTCAAATCGCCTGGCAATTCTGGTTCTTCATCGTTCGCGTTTATTTAATCAAAATCGGCCGAAATATCTGGATCTACCATAAACGTAAAATTCCTTTTTTTTGCGATCAACGATTCGAAAGCCTGTAGTTCGTATACCCATCGAGTTTCAGAGGGTAGTTTAAGAGTCACATGGGTCTCCATTTCACGTTGATTTTGGCTGAATAAACTATACAGGACTTGGCTTTTTTTTTTATTCGTGACTTTTTTTTGCTTTGAAAAATTTTCGCTCGAAGAAAGTAAATTCAGTGCATGAGCAACACAACCAAATGTGTGAATATGCGGTTTTTTTTCGGTGTCAATGAGACCAACTTGGATATTACGCTACATTATCGTACAAAAACAGCTGAAACTTGAAAAACCTGATTTGAATTCAACAAAAATTCATAGAAATCACATATTTTAAAAA
>NW_022596303.1:0-1142 GCF_009176505.1 Sitodiplosis mosellana | reverse complement strand
TGAATATTTCGTGACAGGTTTATTGCAATCGCACTTGTGCTGTGATTTTCTTGACAAAACTTTTGGCATTTCCAGATTTTTATTATCTCAATTATTTTTTGAGTTATCGTGTTAACACACACCAACGACGACGACGGCGACGACGACAACGCCGACGGCACACGAACGGAAAAGTGTCTCAAAAAGTGGTTTTCTACGCTTTTCATGAGTTTTTATAATGATTTAAGCCAATTTTGCGAAAAAAGTTTTCGGGACCAATTCCTTGACAGGTTGTGTACGGAAAAGTAACAAACAATCGTACTATGAAATTAAAATTAAAAAATTGTCTAAACACACACATACCTAGGCGTGTCAGTAATGGTCTTCCGTCTAACTTCTTCAGATTTTTACCCGACTTTGTTAACGCCAAAAGTGTTGAGTAAATTGAATCGATTTCGAATTCAGCCCAAGACAAAGTGATACCAATCATAATTAACAGAAAGAAAATCACGATTTTTCTCGCAATTATCATATTCCAAAAAAAATTGATGCAACAAATGCACAAAAACAAACCATACACAGGACAAATAAATCATTTAAATGTTCAAATAAAATTTGGAGAAAGAGCTAATTCAATCGTTTTGAAAAGTTACAACGCACAAATGAAATTGTACGATTTGTGATGCATGTGGACCATTCACGGATAATGCAGTGCAAAGAGCAATTTGAATACACGATCATTTATACTCGAGTCTAATGTATGTAATAACACACCGTGTGTATGTGTTGACATTAACTATACATGTATTATGAAGCATGTTGACTTCGGAATATTTGATTAATTATATAAATATGTTGATTGGTTTGGTGGGAACTGGCGGTTGAATGTGAAGAGTGAAGTGAAGGTTCAAGGAAATTTCGTCCAAATATGGGGACCAAAAATCACACTTGTGCTTGTGCGATCATCATGAAACTTTCAGGATCATAGTTTTTTACTAAAATTTGAAATCTCAGAAAGTTTGAAGCCAATCGGATGAGATTCAAGGGTAGCTCCCATACAAAAATTGCCTTTTTTGGCCGATTTTATGATGGAAATACGATCATTTGTATGGGAGCTACCTCCATTTATGCTCCGATCCGCCTGAAACTTTCAGAGATTCCAT
>NW_022596302.1:0-2712 GCF_009176505.1 Sitodiplosis mosellana | reverse complement strand
ACGGATACGGATAAAAGTCGTATCCGTGGAAGTCATGACAGTGAGCCGCCGCATGGTCATCCCTATGTAAGCCCATACACAGTTTCTTATAATACTGCTTCTTCTTCTTCACACTGTCGTACACAATGGGCGCGGCCTACCACTATAAACGTCAGCGATCAACATCAACAGAGACACTATAGCACATAGCATTAAACGCACTATTGCTTCACTCTTTGTATACACTTTGACATCACTTATGCTTTGGCGCGCGTCGTACGTTTTTCAAACGTTTTTGTTTGATTCAAGTATTTCACCGATTTCACCGAATTTTCTTACTCAATATCAATATATTCATTCTTACTTGGAAGTTTTTTTTTATTGCAATGATGTTTAAAAATATATTTTGTCCGAAAATATTTTTTTTTCAATTTCCAAAATTAAATGAAATCAAAACACATAACATGAAACGCATTCATAGCGAAATGCATATGTATTAGTTTGTACTTATTCATTATAATGTATTTAGATAGGACGCTAGCGCGTCCTGGGCGCGGCCATATTGAAAATGTATACAGTGAATATATAAAATATGTGTACCGTATTGTGCTCCATCGTATTAACGTGACGATTATCGCGGCAGATAAAAACGGATAAAAATTGATTTGTGGGCAAGACACCGCGAGAAACAAGTCGTGCTTGTTCGCATTCGGTCGTATTACCGTGACAATTCACGATCACATTTGAACAAAAATGATTTTTTGAAAAATCGTGAACCATATTATTCCTATCGATTTCTATCGGCTTTTTTAGCACTACATGGAATATAGGCTACTGTAGTTGTTTTTTTTTCTATGCTTCACACGGCTTCACATCGATCTAAACCACTGCGCGCAAAATGACAGTGGCGATTCTTCTTTACTGCTGTTTCCAGCACAGCGTGCGCTGACACATAATTAAACGCACCCATTTGTGAACATTATAACCAATATGGCGACTTACATGTATAGATGTTAGTTAAGAAGAAGAAGCAGCCTCACTGCACCGTTCGCATACGGACGCGCATGGTGTATCAAACGATGCCGACAGTACATACATTCATTTTGGCCTGCACCATGCTGGAAATATCGGCCAAAACTGAACCATTGTTGACAAATAAACGACTCAATCGCTTTGTTTTGAGGCTAGTTTCGATTTAATGTAGGCACCCTGTGTGATTTCAAGAGAGAACCGGCCAAAAAGTGGAGGCCGAATTGAGTGAACTACCAGTGCGGAAAATATTCGAAATCTTGGCCCTTTTTGGTCGGTTCTACCTGGGGCCCGTTGCACCGTACAGCTACAATAATTGTAAACTTGTAAATTGTAAAATTGACTTACAATTTTACAGGTACCTGTAAATCTGATTTAGAAGTTTACAATTCCCTGTAAAATTGGTTTACAAGTTTACAAAAACTTGTAAGATTGATTTACAATTTTACAGAGAATTGTAAAACTGATTTACAAATCTACAATTTCTTGTAAAACGCTAGTTTAAAGCATTTGCAATGAAAAATAGTTTTTACTTGATAAAATTCTTTTTATAAAGTCAATTGGTGAGGCAAAAGTGAAATTATTCATTTAAATATTATAAAATAATTTAAATTATATATAGAAAAACAAATTATGATTTTTTTTCTTTGAAGGGTTGTCTCCACAGATGGCAGTGTGAAGAATAAATCTGATTTATAGAGTGCCATCTGTGGGGAAACCCTTCAAAAAAAATTCATAATATTTGTTTTTTGTATACAATTTAAATTATTTTATAATATTTAAATGAATAATTTCACTTTTGCCTCACCAATTGACTTTATAAAAAGAATTTTATCAAGTAAAAACTAGTTTTCATTGCAAATGCTTTAAAACTAGCGTTTTACAAGAAATTGTAGATTTTTAAATCAGTTTTACAATTCTCTGTAAAATTGTAAATCAGTTTTACAAGTTTTTGTAAACTTGTAAACCAATTTTACAGGGAATTGTAAACTTGTAAATCAGATTTACAGGTACTTGTAAAATTGTAAATCAGTTTTACAATTTACAAGTTTACAATTATTGTAGCTGTACGGTGCAACAGGCCCCTGAAAACCGGTCAGAGTGCCTATACAGAATCAAAGATGGATTCAAAATAAATAATTCAGTGACTTTTCTGTCGATTTGGACTTGATTCCGGCAAGATATGCCGCATGGTGTATCAAACGACGCCAACAGTACATACATTCATTTTGGCCTGCACCATGCTGGAAATATCGGCCCCAACTGAATTATTGTTGACAAATGAAAGACTCAATCGCTTTGTTTTGAGGCTTACTTCGATTTTGAGGAGCGATAATAATATGTGATGGAATTGCATAGATGCACAACTGAACGTCTTGTGTATAAATAAATGCATAAATAAATGCATGCCTATAACTTAAGAAAAAAAGTGTTCAAAACTAATGGAAATATTATGTCTATATTGACCACATAAAAATGGAAAGAGAAACATCGGTACGAAAATAGAACGTTCAACATTTCACAAAATCTAATGATTGAAACATAACCTGACTATTTCTAAATACTCTTGAACGTTTATTTGTCATGACACGAATTCATAACAATCATCTTTACCTATTCTCAACCTGCAGTTTCATAGACATTTTTTCCGAGACTTACAATTTTTTTCAAAACCATAAAATGCACATAATTCATATTGAATCG
>NW_022596301.1:0-1953 GCF_009176505.1 Sitodiplosis mosellana | reverse complement strand
TCACAGTGAACGACACAAGCTCACCCATACACAAACAGCGTTCAATCACGCCATACTCAATCGACGCTCGCGGTGTTGAATGCTACACAACCACTTTGTATCGGTCAATCAGAGGGACAACACACATCAGCACGTTCTCACTTCCATTGAAAACGAACGAACAAACATAAAGTAAGTTAGTTGTGATTTCAAAAGCAAATGTCAAACTATAATTATTGCAATATTTGCTTAGCGATTTTTCATTCGGGTTGGAGTTTTTTTTGTTGTGATCAATTTTTTTTACTGGTCAATCTTTCTTATCTTTTGTTCTGGTTCCATTGACGATGCTTCATAGAAGAACAAAACATCGACCATTTTGCTTGACATTCAACGAGCAATTTTTGCACAATGTGACGAGAGATGTGTTGTTCAGACTAAATTTTCAGAGTCATTTTTGATATGACATGGTTTTCCAATGCATAAAATTCACTTTGAAAGTATTTGATTTAGTTTCAGTGCAATTCGGTGGAACAACAAAAAGGCTCCCAATCAAAAAAATACTTCTGAACTGTCAAACCTAATTTTTTTCTTTATACATTTCTTTCGATTGTTTGACAGATTGACATATTAGGTTATGGATATGGATCCCGGCGAAGGTACTTCAGATGGTCGTGTGCAACGCAAGTCAGACAGCGTTGAGGTTGAAATTAAGCAAGAGCCAGACATTAAAGTCGAACCGTTGGATGGCAATGAATTTAGTTTGATGACACGTCCAAATGGATGGTTTGAAGACGATGTAGCCACAGCGACAGCGACAGCGACATCGAACATCGAATTAAAAGGCGAGTCAGAAAGTGATTATGTTATCGACTTTGATTTGAATGATGTGAGAGAGGAAGTAAAGTGTGAGGAAGAGAAGCCAGAAAAAGGAAAAGAAAATGCTTCGTCAATGGGCTGGAGCTCAGATGCAGCCGAACCGAATGCTCTTGACGGTCAAGACAATGAACAAAGGGATGGATCAGAGGCCGGTCACAGACGTCCCAATGCGAACGACAAAGGAAAGAAACGCGATGGATCGAGAAAGCAGAACAGACGAAAGATTCCGAGGAATAAGGCGGCGAAGAAACGAAAGGAGCACAAGTGTTATTTGTGTGATTATGTTACATCGCATAAAGGTAAGCTCAATGCACACATTCATAGTCACACAGGCGAAAGGCCATACAAATGTGATCAATGTTCGAAAAGCTTCACACTCAAATATAATTTGAATCAGCACAAGCGAATCCACAGCGAAAGCAAACCATTTGAATGTTCCGTTTGTTTCAAAACATTTACACACAAAAATAGCTTGCATTGTCACGTGCGAACTCACGCCGATAAGCTGCCTCATTCTTGTTTGAAATGTGGTCATCGATTTGCCGGAGAAGAGGCAAAACAATTACACGAGAAACGCTGCAAGCGACGTCTTTTCGAATGCTATCTCTGCGAATTCAAATGTTTTGTCAAAGGCAGTCTCAAACGTCATATGCAAGCAAAACACACCGGTGAACATCAATTTCAATGCGAAGTCTGTAGAAAACGATTCGTTGAGAAGTGTAAACTCAATCGACATTTGGCACAGCCTCGCGATCAGTTTATATTTGGATGCATCAAGTGTGATCTAGGATTTTCAACAGAAGACGATAAAACAGCACATGAGAAGATCTGCAGTCGTCGTCAACATCAGTGTTACGTGTGCAAGGTGTTCAAGCTGCAAAATTCCAATTTACGCAATCACATGCGAGTCCATCATACAGGTGAAAAGCCCTTCCACTGCAAATGGTGTGACAAACGTTTTACACAAAAATATCATGCCAAATGTCACATGAAACGCTTTCACCACTCGCAAAAATGATGCTACGGGCAATAGTGCCGTTCCATCCCACTTGAATTATTTCTTTATTTGCAATTCTATAGACATTTCATTGGGATTGA
>NW_022596300.1:0-1608 GCF_009176505.1 Sitodiplosis mosellana | reverse complement strand
GTTGTTTTTTGTTTCTTTTCAAAAATTCACTCGCGATAAAAACTAATTGGTGTTATCGCCACATCGAAATTTTGGCTGATTATCACTTAATTTGCATCATGTGATAAATGCTAGTGACGTCATCAATAGCTCGGGAATCAATTGAAATGAAACACACGAAAAAATATTCGAGTAACGAAACAATGTGATATAGATCCAGTGATATGACACAATGCGAGAAGATTCGTTCATAACGACACTGCAGACAAAAAATCTATCAAAACGGAACACCGCAAAGCGAAATACTTAAAACAGCACATGCTATGTTTCATTCTTACGGATTTCTTTTCCATGTTCCATTTCAATGGATTGCTTTATTTTTGTTTCATTTTGTCTTACGTTGCGGTCCATTGTGTTATGTCCCAATTCCAAATGAATACTAAGTTGTTGACACTTTCTCGTCAACAAACCAGCCGGTGCAAATCACCACCGGCTCTATTCGTTTACTTTGTGCTTGAAAACGAGAGCCGGTACCTGGACTATTTGAATGTCATCCTCATCATGTTTGCTCAATTGTAGCCATTTATTCACCGTAACTAAACAAGCTATTGGTAGCATATTGGGTGATTTTGCAGACATACCATTGATAATTGCCACAAACATATTCACAATTTCATGTGGTAGATCCGTTTTCAAATCCAAAATCATTGGCTCGGTATAAATGAAATCTCGACTTTCTTCAAATGATGACTTCAAAATATACTCGAAATAAGGTTTCCCATCTTTTAGCTCAAGTCGCAATTCATTTCCAACATCACGATCGATCTAATCGAATAAACGTTTCACCTCGTCAAAGGTTTGTTCACGAGTACTAGCCAATTGCATAGTAGCAAGTTTGAATAATATAGCTCGAAGTTCATTGCTATATTGAATGGTGTAGGTTTTCTTATCTTTTATGAACTAAGTTCTCCGCGGCTGTAGTTCATTGACCCATTGGGTTTCTGTTTTTTTGTTTTAAAATCGCGCGACTTTAATTCATAAATCAAATTGAATTAAAGTCGCCGTGATAAAATGTGTGCTTGCATTCGATCACACACTGGTACACAACAGGTAGACCCAAATCGAAATTCGATCCAATCGAAGAGAGAGATCAACCGAATTTCGGCGTATAACTTTCTCTCTCTCTTACTGATATTGAGTTGTGACCACTGGCCGAACACATTCCAGAAGTTCCTGGAAAAAACGACACGCTCTCGTTTTCAAGCACAAAGTAAACGAATAGAGCCGGTGGTGATTTGCACCGGCTGGTTTGTTGACGAGAAAGTGTCAACAACTTAGTATTCATTTGGAATTGGGACATGACACAATGGACCGCAACGTAAGACAAAATGTAAGTATAAATGTGCATTCATGAATTGTATTTTGTGCAAAAAAGTGTTAAAAGCGATAAAAAATGTGTGATTTAATAATATTTTTCGTTGAAATCCAAGTTTTCTCCGTTCGTTTGATACGCGGCTTCGAATCGGTGTGATTGGTTTTTTATTTCCCCGTTCATTTGATATACGGTTTAAAAATCGTTGTGATTAGTTTTTATCGCGAGTGAATTTTTGAAAAGAAACAAAAAACAAC
>NW_022596299.1:0-1437 GCF_009176505.1 Sitodiplosis mosellana | reverse complement strand
ATGGACACTACATCCGTCCATCATGGTGACCATGATGGACTTCATACCATTCTACATAAGTATAGTCAATATGGGTATCATATGAAAGGTCTTGGTACGAAGATGAACATAAATACCATCCGGTTCCTTCATGGTTATGGTAACATCACTTAACAATTGTAACATTCCATCCAAGTGAACTATATTTTACATTCCACCGAAAATGTGCGGAAAAGTTCGTTTTACATGGTAAAACATTTTATTTTAATTTGGGATTTTGCCGCCCCAAACATGTTGCCGCCCCGTGCAAATGCACGCCTTGCACGTGCCCAAATCCGGCATGCTCAGTTTTTGGTAAAACATTGTCGGGCTGATTTTTGAGAAATCGCGTTTGGTGTGAAATTTAAGGGGCTCGATTTTTCATAAAAATCGACTTTATTCTTTTATATCACGTAAACATTGGCATGTGTGTATGGAACTTTTTAAAGGTCTTCTCAAATGATACTGAGCTGGCTTTACCCAATGGGCGTCTGAGTTGATCTAGTGTGCGACATAAATACTTGAAAAAATCGTATACATGCAGGCTAGTGAAGCCATAGCCAGCTCTCCTGTAATGCAAATGTCAATCTGAGGACGGGTTTCGATGTGGCCCGACACCAGCTACAGCTTGGGCATATCGACACCGGAATCTATGGGGGTCTAAAAAGTTTCCGGACACACGAACGAACGGACGGACGGACGCACAAATCAAAACATTCATAAAAAATCAAGATCAAACTGCCAATGCCCATAACTTTTTCGTTTTTGGACCAATCGGGGCACTTAGACCGGCGTTGGAAAGGAAGCGAGGAGGAGCTTTTCTTGGACACCTCAGACCACCCCCTGGGTACCCCCTTCGTAAGATATGGGTATAGATTTGAAAATTTATCAAAATTTTCCAACCACTATATTTTTGCCCAGACTACACTTTAGGCATGGGGGATATGATGTTTCCGACTATTTGGGCCAAGACCTTTCCAACGGTACCTAACATGCCGGGGCCCAAATAGTGCCCTGAGAAAATAGCATACTTACTGTATATATACTCGTGACGCAAAAACTAGCATTTTTGATATTTGGCTTGAAATGCACAGTCTATGGTGCGTCACTTGTCAGACTATCGTCCTCCGTGATAAAAGCACTAAATTAATAACTTGGAAATGAAAATTCGAAATTACTTATAAATATTTGTTCATTATATATCATGGTTTGTACCACTGCCCGTGTGAAAAATTTGTGACTGACAGCCGCCTAATTTCGAACTTTTTGGCTTACTATTACTGACTAAAAGTGATTATATCCAGGCCCGTACCGTGCTTTTTTTTTGCCAGAAAATGGTGATTCTAGTTTACCAAGTGATAGCTTGCCCCAAAAAAAACACTTATTTTGAAAAAAAATCTAGGGGTGCTTTTGGAAGTT
>NW_022596298.1:0-1409 GCF_009176505.1 Sitodiplosis mosellana | reverse complement strand
ATGGCAAAATTATTACACCTGGCGATTCGGGTGGACCAGTCGTTTCAAAAACAAATGGCAAAATAGTGGGGATAATAGTGGGTATAAATGGAACAGCAGATGGTCGCGGAGCGTTCCTTCCAATTACTCTATTTCTTGATTTTATTCGTGACCCAAAGGTATCTAATCACAATGCCCCAATGTTTATTCTCAACAACGCAAACAAAATCATTTTTTGCATTAATTTCAGAGCGTGAAACCAATTCCACCTCCGCTTACACCTAACGAAGCTAAATTTTTAGCCCAAATAACGGTATCGGGAAGTAAGTGTGGAATGTGCATTCGAAATTCGAACTAAATTAAACCGTTTTTAACGTCACTTTTTTATTTTAAATAGAGGAGAGGCAAAAGTGGAGATTTTTCGTGATTTATAAACATAAATATTCATTCGGAGATGTTTTTCTATTACAGAATTTCTTACTGCTTACAAAGGAAAATTTGCCGGTGCTGACGGAGATGCTCAAGTACAATTTTATGCAACCATTTTGTCGGAAACGGAGATTTTGACCTGTGCGCATAGTGTGCTCGGCGCCCCATATGTCTACGTAACCGTTAATAAATTATCAAGAAATCCGACAAAACTTAAAGTCACTGAAGACCAGATAGAAATTCATGGGAACCACTCATTGTCGGGATACACATTTGACATTGCCAAGATTACACTTAAAGAACCGTTGAATTTCAACGCTAACGTCGGTGGCATAGATTTGGTGGACAAAGGTTACAAAATGAATGACCCGTCCGAAATGGTCACTGTCTACGGTGATGTGGTATTGGATGGAACAATAAGAACGAGGCGTTATGATACAAAGTATTTGGATGGCGCCAAATGCAAACCGAAAGTGCACCCCGCATTTGATGCAAATCATTTGATGTGTTACACTTTAGATGAAAGCATGGGAACTCCTTCTACGTTTGGAGGTCCAATGATTTCGAAAAAGAATAACAAACTCGTGGGCATGACCTTATTTCATTTGAGTGGTAAGCCAGTTGTTTTTCAACCGCTTGCACCGTTGCATGATTGGATCCGAAAGCCAATGGTGGGACGTAATCAAAGAAGAAGAATATAGTCTTGAAAAAAGGGGTTTAAGGCGCCTGAAAAAGCTGAATACCGTCCCTCTTTTTGTTCTTGTCATTTGATGTTCAACAAAAGAACCGAATAAATTTGAAAATTTGAGTAAAATGCATTTTATCTTTCATTCGCCCATGCGCAGTTATATGATTATCTGAAATAATTGCGATTTATATTACAACGAGGTTTTTATACAAACTTCCCATGTAGATGGCCGCCACGCAGTCAAAAATCGAAAAAAGGGTAAAAATTGTCAAAGTTATGATCATACACCAAGTTCCTTTGGTGCACACGTATA
>NW_022596297.1:0-1655 GCF_009176505.1 Sitodiplosis mosellana | reverse complement strand
TTTTCAAGTGTGGCCACGTCGGTGGGCAACACACTGTATGATTCAATACACGTACAATGACGAATCTAATAAAAGTCCACAAAATATTATCGCACACATTTTTCAAGATACCAATGTCAAAACAATTGATGGAATTACAATTCCACCTGTGCACGTGTGTTTATTTTCGCGTTTCACATCAAATGTTTTGCAATGAAAATATCAGATGTTTACATTTATTCTTTCATCATCTTCTTTAAACTACAAATTCAATGTAAAAATTTTAAAAGTAAATATTTTTCACGCTTGAAGGGTTGAGTGGTGCTACTATGGCACGTGGCTGTTCAAATTTGAAAATTTTCACATCTTCGCTGCATGCACAAAACAAATTCCGTTTCAAAGTCGATCCAAAGGCGTTTTTCATATTATCGCTAAAATTTCATTTTATCTCATTAAATCAAGAATATTAAGAAAAGAATTGATTTTGAAATGAAAGCCAATTCGGTCTTTGTTCTAATCGATAATTTATTTGAAATAGTGTAGTATTCTACATTGGTGGTGACAGTGGGTAAATTAAAAAGTCTCGCATTTCTCAGAGAGTCCAAATCCAACAAAATATAATTCTAATATTTAATACCTTATACGGCTTATAAGCAATTTAATAGACGAACAACTGGAGTTATTTTTAAGGTATGCGTTGAAACTACATTGTAATTGTGATTGACACTGGTTGAGGAAAGTTTATTTTTCTAATGATACCTACTTATTACATACAAACAGTTAAGGTTGCACAAATGCAGCAAAATGCTAGGGGAATATCACGCTTAAATTATTTCAAATATTTCAAGAAAATTCAATTTATCTCTAAGAATCTGTCGTATGAAATATGGTGGATATTTGTGAATACGGCGAAATATGGTGGATATTTGTGATTTTGAATGATATTTAAATGTATTTATTTGGATTTAATGTAAGAAATCTCAAATATCTCTAAAATCCACAAAAATCTGATTTATTTATTCGAAATATTCGAA
This sequence comes from Sitodiplosis mosellana, assembly GCF_009176505.1. NCBI lineage: Eukaryota > Metazoa > Arthropoda > Insecta > Diptera > Cecidomyiidae > Sitodiplosis > Sitodiplosis mosellana. The sequence goes on along the minus strand of NW_022596297.1, from coordinate 642 downwards.
AATATGTCATACAATTGATGTTTATTTCAAATATCTCAAATATCTCACAACATTCAGGAGCGTGATATTCCCCTAGACAAAATGATATCTTCTATTTAAAAGCGTAACAGAAAAGTTGATGGCTGAACAAAGCAACAATACTAATATTGTTGACCACACAAATTGATATGGTCAAAGATTGACAAAAAATGTATTGGAATAATTCTTCTACAATCGAAAACGGGAATCTTTTTCTTCGATTTTTTTTTCGATATGATTAATTAATCTCTTGCACAATCACTTAATCATGATTAATAGCGATTAAGTGATTAAGTGCCGTCTTAATCATCAAAAATGATTGTGCAAGTGATTAAGTAATCGCAAAACGCCCACCTGTAAGACGCTCTGAAGCGTCCAGGCCAGAGCCAATTTCGCCTCAGAAGAAAACGAACCTACTAAAAGGTAAAGTTCGGTTAGACAATTTGGGGCAATGGGCCATTGGTGTCTTTTTTTAGATTGGGACGGCAAAAATACATGCGATTTCTACAAAAAATACATGCGAAGTACTTTTATAATATGTACGACTTGTATTGGTAATTTGACAGATCACCACTACTACTATTGGTGAGCATAGTGATTTTATATGTATTGTATCGGCTCTGC
>NW_022596296.1:0-1097 GCF_009176505.1 Sitodiplosis mosellana | reverse complement strand
CCCGGTGATGGATCGCGATGAGACGGTCCAGGTAATGGTTCGCGATGAAACGGTCCAGGTAATGGATCGCGATAAGACGGTCCAGGTAATGGATCGCGATGCGACGGTCCAGGTAATGGATCGCGATGAGATGACCTCGATGATTGCTCATGATGAGACAGTCTTGGTGACGGATTACGATGTTGTGAGTAATGAGCCAACGGCTTCATATCTAATGCATCGTCGCTCAAACCATAAATGATATCACCGCTGCGTGATATCGATGCACGATGATACGGTCCAGACAAGTATAAAATCAGTATGGGCGCAGCGGAATCAGTCTTCAGTATATTTCAGTATCGAAGAAAAAAAAATGGTCAAAAATCAATACAATACTGAAAAAAATCAGTACATGTGCTAGCTTTAGGATAGAGGTATGAAATCTTGTCCTGATTGTCAGCACAAGTTCATATCAAAGCTTCCGATCAATCATAGCGGGTAAAATATCCCATTAATACGATCGATAATTAAAAGCTTAAATCAAATTCAATCATTTTTGATGAATTTAAATTCAGTATTTTAGCTTCTAGTATCCGATGTATCGTTTAACGTTTGCGCCCACTGATAACGAATAACAAAGAGTTTTCGAAAAGAGGAGTTTTTTTTTCTTCAAAGGGTGTGTTTTCCTTATCAGCAATTTGACTGGTTTGCTTACTTTTACACTCACTCAGGTATCTCACTTTCATTACCACTTTACATCTCTCCTGAGCGTCCGACAGTTCGATAACTTTTAGACATACCTGCATTTTTCCCCCAAAAAGACTTACTAGTTAATAGTGATTTTTTCGACTTGTATTATTTTTTAAAACGAGGTGACCATTAAACGTCATTATAAAATATTGTGAAAGTTCTTGTACTCTCTTTATTCACTCGAAGCTTGGTGGTGTTAAAATAAATATTCCGTATCGAGTTCAGAAATCAAAAGCGAACAATTCAAAAATGGAAGTAATCAAGTCAACAATAGAGCCAATGGGAGTGATTGAGCCAATGGACACTGATGAATTAAAAATTACCAGTTTACCTGTCGAATGTTTGAGTGATATGTGCGAAAATTTGAC
>NW_022596295.1:0-1733 GCF_009176505.1 Sitodiplosis mosellana | reverse complement strand
ATGATCTGGGCCTTGTGCAAATCAACAAAAATGGCAACTTGAATGGAGCTATGCTTGATTTAGTTTGGACTAACAGCACCGATTTCGTAAATTGTTCCAAAAATGATTGTCACCTGCTGAACCAGGACTCACATCACATATCGTATGAAATAAATATTGGTAATTTTGATTGCAACCAATTTAAACCAACTTCGAACTAAAGTTACCGAGATTTTGTGAATGCCGATTACGATACCATAAATGAGTCGCTGAATGACGTCGATTGGATGGAAATGTTTTCCGATGATGATTTGGACTCGCATATCACAAAGTTCTACGAACTGATTGATTCAGTAATTTCATCGAATGTTGTGATGAAAACGAAGAAGCTTTCAAGTCACCCAAAATGGTTTAATAATGACCTTATTAATTTGAAGAATAGAGTCAATAATCAGTACAAATACATAGCATCCAGACGTACCATTGAAGAAAACAATTACGCCAAAAAAGAACACTCCACATTGAGAAGAGAATGCAAAAAGAGCGCACGTTTGGCATATAGAAACTACAAACTTGAAATGGAAAACCTTATCAATGAAGATCCACAGAAGTTTTTCGAATTCGTGAATGGTTCCAAAAAGACGAATGATGATCTTCCGAATGAAATGGTTCTTAGAGATAAGAAAAGTAGTAACCGAGGTGAGATAGCACAATTTTTCGCAACACATTTTACCAAAGCGTACACTGAACCGGACTATACCAAAAATGAGAATTAATCTGAAGATGAACCATTGCTAAAGGATCTGTGTGCTAATTTTCCAACTATAAACATTACTGAGGAGTTGGTTATGGATACGATAAATAACCTTCCAAACAACATGGTATCTGGACCTGATGGAATACCAAATATTTTTGTCAAAGAATGTACTACAGCATTGTTGAAGCCAATAACACACATGCTGAAGAAATCATTAGACACTGGATTTGTGCCTGAAATTTGGAACAGTTCATTCGTTAGACCGGTGCACAAAAGCGGTGTTAAAGCTAAAGTTGAAAACTATCGCGGTGTAGCCCTGCAGTGTGTAATACCGAAGTTGCTTGATTCCATCGTTGCTAAACTAATGCTACCATGTGTACTGAATTTTTCAGTACACTAATAAAATTCGTAAAAAAAATTCGTGTGTCGGAAGCAAATTCTTGTTTACACATATGGAAAGAGGAAGTCCCAAGGAAGATTTCTATCTGATCAGATTCACGGAAAAGTCACTGCCAAAAAGTCAGAGCCAAAATATGGCCTCATATATAAATTTAGGGTCATTTTCAGTACATTTTATTTTTACAAAATCTTCCATATTTCCCGAGTTTTCTAAGATTTTATGAATGTACGATCGTAAGCTGAAAACGAATTCAAGAAAATTTCCCGGAAAATTGCAAATCCTGGAAAATTTTCCGAAAATGAACATATCGCTATAAACGGAAAATGGAAAATCGGGGAAAATTGTGAGAAGTCCCATTCGATCGGGCGGAAAATTTCATGGGGATGGTAGCCGAAGGCCGAGATTTGGGGCCTAAATCCAGCCGTTTCCGAGATATTGCGGAAAAACTGGCTTTGGTACTGATTTTTTCAGTACACTGGTAGAAAATACATGGTAGCATTATGCTAAACACCTTAATTATCACATGGAGAATATTATTGATAACAGTCAACATGGATTTGTGAAGGGAAAATCTACAACTACAAATTTGGCTGAATT
>NW_022596294.1:0-1232 GCF_009176505.1 Sitodiplosis mosellana | reverse complement strand
TAACGTTGAGCAGTCAAGATAGCGAGATAAGATGCGCAGTGAACGGGGGTCATCATTAAAACGTGAAAAAGATATAAAATCGAAACTGGTCAAAACACGCAAAATCATTCAAGATAAATTTAATAAAGCATACAAAAATCGCCTCAGTCGTGAAAGTGAGCTTAGCGAAAAATATCGTCCAATAACCCAAGCGATCGGTAAATTGGCTGAGGGGCAGACGCAGCATGGAAAATTTAAAACACCCAGTTTTCAAGATGCGTATTATGATGATCATCCAATTAATGATGAGGCTAATTATCGCGAATTCGGGGTCCCCTCTGATAGCGACGTTGAATCAATGGATTATGATGATTGGACAGATGATTCGCAGGGTGAGCATATGGGTTTCGCCGAAAATCAAGAAAACTTTGCAGAGAATATTAATATTCCTGGACCATCTCATTTTGGCGTTAAGGCAAAAAGGCAGCGAGAAGATGATAAACGTCCTACTGACACTGTGTCTATTTTGTCTGATGGTAGTGAAACCCTTATCGAGCCAACTACCGATGGAAAACGGTCGCGACTTTCTAAAACATCTATTGATAAGCGACAGAAAGCGACGAATAAAAAAAATAATAAAAAAATACAAGAAATGCGGAAAGTAGATGAAATTTTTTTCGATCGCAATGAAATAAGAAAAGAGAAGGCTGAAAAACAACCGAAACAATATTACATCATTCCAAATGTTGTTACTGATAGCGACAGTGACAGTGAAAGTGGCTCGGCTATCGTAATTGATAGCGATGAGGATGAAGTACCAGTGGATCGAAATCCAGCAGCTAAAAGAAAAGTGCAATCTAAAATTCTACTTAGTAAAAATAAATTTATAAAAGTGCAGCCAACTTCATTAAAAAGCAGGTTAAGCGGTCGCGTAAATGCAAATAAATTGCATCAATTCATAAAGATGCCACGTCCTATCACGAATTCACTGTCACGTTCTCAGAAAATCCCAATAAAAACGATATATGCAACACCAGCTATTGATAATCCATATTTGACAGTGAGTGAAATTTCAAAACGAGGACAAGAAAAAAATGAAACAGCGCAAACAACGCCGACGAAAAGAACAAAGAAAACGAAAAAAAAGAAGAAAACGAAAAAAAAGAAGAAAACGAAGGAGGATGAACTTGAAATGACCAAAAAAACCGGCAAAGGGATAGAGACCGACTTTGTCCCTTACAATGAAAACATTG
>NW_022596293.1:0-1011 GCF_009176505.1 Sitodiplosis mosellana | reverse complement strand
AGTTTGACAATCTGCTGCCGTCCATTCAGGTATGATTCAATCCATTTCAGCAATTGTTCGTTCAAGCCCATGATGTTTAGCTTCTGGATAAGCAGCGTAACATTGACAGAATCAAACGCTTTTGCTAAGTCAAGATAAATTGCATCCGTTTGAATGTGTTTGTCCATCTTCGTTATTACACACGATGTAAATTCGGCCAAATTTGTTATTGTAGACTTTCCTTTCACAAATCCATGCTGGCTATCATCAAGTATACTTTTAATGTGGAAGTTAAGATGACTTGAAACGATGGAATCCAAAATCTTCGAAATTACACACTGCAAAGCAACACCACGATAGTTATCAATTTTTGTGAACTCAAACTCAAAAATTGCTCAGAAGAGGAAAAAGAAACAATCAAAAAATTGTGCTATGAATTTCCATTCCAGTTTTATGTTGTCGGCGAGATATTTTGGGTTCGACTGATGTAATCAAGCACAAAATTCATCTTGTGCCAAACCATAAAATTGTTAACGTCAAACAATATACAGTTCCACAAACTCAACGTGAGATAATGGATGAAATGATAGTTGAGTTGGAAGGACAGGGTATCATAGAGCGATGCCAGTCGATTTACAACTCTCCTGCTATTTTGGTCAAAAAGAAGGACGAGTTTGGGGGAATGGACGATTTTCGTTTTGGGGTGGATTACCGTAAACTGAATGAAAATACGGAAATACAGCATTTTCCCATTCCATTGATTGATAATATTCTCAATGGGCTGAGTGGTTGTAGTTATTTTACAACACTCGACATTAAAAATGCTTTTCATCAGATAATAGTTGACGATGAATCTAGGGATCTAACAGCATTTTCCGATAGAAAATTTCAATATCGTTGGGTTCAAATGCCTTTCGGATTGTCGACCGCACCTTTTACTTGGCAAAAAGCGATAAATATAGTCTTATCTGATCTTATAGCCAAAGGTGTATATGTATACCTAGACGACGTAATTATCTATGCGAAAAGCAA
>NW_022596292.1:0-2726 GCF_009176505.1 Sitodiplosis mosellana | reverse complement strand
TTCGGCGAAAATACATTATTTGATTGATTTTCTCAGTTGGAAGAAATGAGAACTCGCTTCATTTCGAAGAGATGACAAATATTTCCGCCATTTTAATTTTTTTTTAATTTTAAAAATAAATAGTTTATTTATTGGTATGCAATGACTCATTGCGAATTTGCACAAATTCAACCAAGTTTGCACCAAATAATGCAAGTTAATTGATATATATTTAATGCAAACTTGTAAAATTCAAATAAATTTGCCCGAATTCACTTAAATTGCCTTATTTAACATGTTTGCTTCATTTGCCATATTTGGCAACATTTCTCGCATTTGACGAGGCAAATATAGATGTTCGTTGCCAAATATGACACGTTTTCGGAAGTTTTTAAAAATATAAAAAATTTAGAAAATTTTTGCTATCATTCGTCGTCTCAAACGTGTTTTGTTGCTAATCTATGTCCATCTTTTCATCATCTTCTTCTTCGTGGTCGTCTTCGAATGTATCTCCTTCGCTTTCTTCCATTTCATCGAATGTATCCATACATTCTTCATTGAAGATTTGATAGTCAGCTGCAGAAAAAAATACCATTGTGTTAAACGCATTCATTTGTGTACAATCATTGTTAATTCGCAGGTGAAACTCAAGATTCTTATCTAATTTTTTTCCGCTTCAGACACAATCTGATCTAGATGATACAATTGCTAGTCACTAAATCTTGTGTTATCTTGTCATTATAAATTTTATTGAATTTCTTCTTTAAAAAAGTTCGATTGATATCATTTCTTAGACAAATCTTAGTCTCCGGTACCTTGGACAAATCAGAGTTTATTCAGATTTATGTAAAATATATGTGGCAAATAGATACAGATAGATTCGATTCTGATTTAGGTTTTTTCTGATTGATATGATTTTTACACCGAAATAAAGATTTCTAGATAAAGATCTAGATATTTTTCAAGACTGCGATTAAACACTGTGTACACAAAAGGTACAAAATGTACATTGATATATACATACGTCGTTCAGAAGAAATAATTTCGTTTAAAAACTTCTCAATCGAGATGGCACCATCACACAACATTTGTGTGTTTTTTCGAATTTTTTCGTCGCGTTCCTTATACCGTTTATGTGTTGCTTTCATGATCGGGCATTTATCGTGGATGGCATTGAAAAGATCAGTAGCCCGCCTACTTTCGTGCAGCTTTAAATGGCTGACAAAAACGAAAAAATTCCCATGTTTTGGAATGGATCTGTTCATTGCCGAGTGAAATGACTCTAAGGGTGAAGTTGTTCGATTGTCTAAACCAGCGACGGAAAGCGAATTTTTGGCGTTCTATTGTAAATTTTGGAAACGTGGAATATAATTTTTAATTCATTGCAATTATGTACTGTATTTTTGATTGCGTTTATATGCAATAAATACGAGAATGCCGTGAAAAACCTACCAGTACAAGCCAATAACTTCTAAAGTATCCGAACAGTTCACTGAAGTCATCATATAGATCATAATCGTTCGATTGCTCAACAATAATATTGAATCCATCCAGAATTTTATTAGCTGGCAGTAGTGGTAAGCATTGAAGCTTTTTGTATATATCCCAGGCGGTAAAATCGTTTTTGATTAGGTCGTGGAGACCAAAACTCAACGTCTTTCGACGTACAGCAGCCACGAAATGATACCAGCAACCACTAAGTATGGCCTGAGGATAATAGTCAACAATGGCTTTTCGCAGAGCAGCTTCGAAGTCTGCCATGAATCGTGCTGGCCTTAACTTAAATATATTATCTTCAATATATTTAAATACTAGTTTGTATGAAATTGCTGTAGCTCTCGACATGAGTACGAAAAATACGGGATATACCTAGTAAAATAGAGCGTTAGTTCAGAAGTACATTAAAAGCACATTATCCGCGTAAATCCATCCATCCATTTAATTTCAATGGATAACGGTTTTCTTGAATCAATTTACGTCTCTTTGGACTGCCAGTGTTTTTCTATTTAACCCTCTAATGCATCAATTTTTCCCAGGGCTGGGAGTACTGGTACTTAAAATATTGAAAATCTGACAGTTCTTAACATTCGATTAGACGGACTGAGTGGATTTTTTCTTCAATTAAAAACACATGCCATTATATTGAATGGATGGATGGACCAATTTGATATTAGATTGTTCGAAGAGACTTTTTTCAAATGAAACTGATCAGTCAATATAATTTGTTCAATTCAAAACTCACAATTTTTTCGTACTCAATATGAATAGTCAGCAATTGATGATAGCAGCTGATGGGAGTCATGTCAAAGGTGCCGTCAACTGAATAATGTCTTTTTGAAGGTGGAATATGTGCTTCAATTAAAGACATCACTTCGAATGAAGCAAACAGAGTAAACGACACCTTCTCATTCACCACGGTATTGATATAGAACCTTTCAGTTCTACGTAAGTTCAGCCCATATTCTTGCATGACGGACTGCTGTTTGTAAGCATTTATCACGTCAGTAAGAATCTTTGGTCTTTTTGGACGTATATGGTTCTTCCGTCTTCGCAATGTACGCTCCATGCGTTGGAAGCGTAGATTTGACTGGCCGAACGGCCTCCTTTCATCAAAAAATAAAATCGTTTAGTTTTTACGAAAAGTGTAATACAAATAAAATACACATCGAACAGTGAAAGAACTTACATGGACATCAAATTAACGAACGAGTCAAACATTCCAATAAAAAGTAGACAAAATTTGACAG
>NW_022596291.1:0-1025 GCF_009176505.1 Sitodiplosis mosellana | reverse complement strand
TTTTTTTTTGTTAGCCCTTTTGACAGTCAGCTGATCATTTTGCAACTAAGCGGCGGTTAGTTTCATTCTATTTGAATCATTTGTCAACACACGAAATCAAATAACAAAAATGATATGTAACACAATTGAAAATGAATAAAAAAAAACTTTTGGCTGAAAATATACTCTATAAATTGCTGAAAAAAAAATTATTCAAAACAAAAACGTTCATCCAAAATCATATTTTGTTTAAGAATCACATTGCAATGACACAGCAGTAAATGAACACATTTGAATTTTGCCGTCTCTTTCTGTTTCATTTGTATGACATACATCGTCAATACAAACACACAATTTCGTCTCTGTTTGCTACATACAGTATATCAGCACATGTTACGAAGTCTCTCGCGTAGACGCGAACAGAGTGAAGAGAAGCAGTGATATGTATTCCCCTTTCTTTGTCAACGCGCACGGTTTCGGGTTGAATTCGTGCGCGTTAGCGAAGTGAGGGGAATATGACTTCGGTTTCTCTTCATACTGTTCGCTGTCGTGTGCAACCTGTGCTTCTCTCCCATAAGAACCAATGTATTTGACGTGACAGTGAATAGCGGTAGCGACTAAATAGGATCTGCCGTATATTTAGCAACTATTCAGCGGCGCGAATTTAAATATTTGACATTTAGTAGTTCAAACTATTTCGCAATAGTACGTAAGTTATAATTTTCACACACAGCGTGCTTGTTACACATTTATATTCTCTTTCGTTATTGAATAAATTATATTTTTATGAAAATGCCTACAAAACGATATTGCAAAATTAAATTTTGTGAACATGAATTTGGTACTTTTTTGGAAAATATTTCATTCTTCAAGTAAGTTTTAAAATTTTCACACATTTTCCCCAAAACGCAAGTGAAGTATGTTAAGCAACATTGAATATATCGTTTTGGTTCGAACCATAATGATCATTATTGAAAAAAATTGTTTGGATGTTCATTAAAATAAAAAACACATTTACACAGAGTACCTAAAGAAGCTGAATTGAG
>NW_022596290.1:0-5833 GCF_009176505.1 Sitodiplosis mosellana | reverse complement strand
TCGCGCAATTTTGTGTGCTGTTTTTCTTTGCACATTTCCAACAAAATGTATCATGAGAATTCATCATGATCGATAAATCATTTGTTTGTTTCTGTTTGAAATATGCTGTGTTGTTGTTTATAAAATTGACAAGAATGAACATATAGCAAGTGTCAAACTTCAAGTTTTCAACATCGCGTCAACTTGAAAAGATAGGTGGCGCTTCGGATAGTGACGAACTGTCACATTTTTTTTGTTTGGCAACAACCTCCACATGTGGCCGACCATGATGGTCTGTTTTTAATTACTTTTTTCGCTTCAAAATGCGCTTTCTGGCTATTGCTGGCTGTTTTTTATATGTTAGCCGTGTTAAATGGTGTTCTCACCACGATGGACGATTTTGATGTCCTTTTTACTGTTTCGAAAAACCCACGAAAATTCCTTGTATACACGATAACTTTCGAATCTCTTGAGCGATTTTGTTTAAATTTTGCAACGTGGTGTCTTATATAAATATCTTGAATGTATCAGAAGTTGGACCGAATCGGACCAGTCTATCTGGTACTTTTGGTATATCATGGAATTTCACCCAAGGGTCCCCCCTTGGATTTTTCGATCTAAAAAAAATTTCTATAATTTTTTTTTTGACTGTTTTTACACGATTTTCCCATGGTAAGTGATGTTAAATGGTGTTATAACACGATGGTCGACCACGATGGACTTCATACCATTTTTACATAGTATGGTCAATATGGGTATCATATGAAAGGTCTTTGAATGGAGATGAACATAAATACCATCCAGGCCCTTCATGGTTATGGTAACATCACTTAACAATTGCAACATTCCATCCAATTGGATCACTTAAGTGATCTATATTTTACATTCCACCGGAAATGTGCGGAAAAGTTCGTTTTACATGGTAAAACATTTTATTTATTTTGAAATATAGAACAAGCCAATAATGAAAATGTGGCCGAAATGGACATGGTGCAAGACGATGGTTTTGAAGGCACACGCGCTACGGGTATGTTCTGTACATTTTTTTCATCAATTCAAGCAATTTTCATCATTTTCATACATTTTACAGGTTCACGTTTTGCACTATTCCAACCAATAGAAGACGACAGCGACGAAGATGAAGATATTGAGGATACATTAGTCGCGGAAGAGAATCAAGCATTCGTGCCGTTGATGGAAGTGACAAAAACCCGCGATGATCCATATCCGTCTTTGGAGAAGAAGAAAGAAATTTTGGAATTTTATCGATCTGCAGAAAAAAATAAATCTTTGGAGCAAATGAAGCGTCGCTACCCTAACCTGAACAACCTGAAGACTGCGTATAACTGGGAAAATCTATTCGCAGCAGGCAATATACAATTTTATGTACATTTTTTTAACCATATCATACTCAATTTCATTTTGAATTCATATTTATTTCAATCAATTTCTTTCAGGTGGTACTCAAACGGACAAACTTATTCAAATCGACGAATTCAAGGATTATCGCAGAAAACGAATTATTAAACACGATCGAAATCTGACTCGCTGGGCGATGGAGAAAGGGCGCGAATTGGATATGAACTTTCGAGCATCGCATCATTGGTGTCGCATCATTGAATTTCAAATACCGGCATAAATCGTCTCGCGCAAAATCACTCGCCAGCTATCCCACAAAGACGAAGCTGAAGAAGTTTCGGTAAGTCAAAGTGCAAAAGATGTTATCAATAAAATTAATCCCATTTACGCTTCGGACCCTGCTCGCATTTTCAATAGTGATCAGACCGGTTTTAAAATAGAATTATACTCTGAATGCACGTTAGAAGTTAAAGGTACTCGTCACGTGGAAGCATTGGTTGTTGCTCAAAACTCTTTGAGACATTCTTATACTGTAATGCCCTTGATTTCCGGTGACGGTCGTCTTATTAAGCCTACGTCAATCGTTCATAAAACTCCTACTGGAGAGTTTGGGAAAAGAGTTTTAAAGTCCATGTTTACACACGATTCAATCTTGGTTCGCACTACTAGTTCTGGCAAAGTCACTTTAGATATTCTTCAGGAATGGGCCACTGAAATTTTCTTCAAAGCGAACGGCACTAATGGTTGTACACTTCTACTGGATTTTTTCAGTCTTCATAAAAATGCTGCCAATTTCAATGCGAACAAACCACGCGACTTCAGATACTCTATTGAGTATATTCCTCCCGGTACAACCAGCAAATGTCAACCTCTCGATAAAGAGCCGAAACGCACTCTCAAACAAATGATTCGTATTATATCGGAAGCTTATCTAGGAGACGATGATCGAATTACTAACCGAATTCGATTAAGTACTCGAGATGCGATCGATATAATGCAAGTCCTCCTTTTGAATCAGTTTGATTCACCGCGTTTCAATTCTTGGATTGCTCATGCGTGGAAATCGTGTGGATATACTTCAGATCAAATTCTATATACTTCTCCAACTAGATTTTGCTTCGATATGGATACATATCGTGAAAAATGTTCTCTCTGTGACCGATCTAATCATTCTGCTTTTATTCGATGTGGTTGGTGCAAGTAATATCTCTGTGAATTCCACTACTTCTTCGATGACGAGATATATTTTTGTTCAGATTATGTAGAGTAGTTTATTTAGAGTCAATTCACATAGTGATTTTAGATTCAGAGTATGATTCTATTAGTGCAATATTTTACGAATTATTCTTCATACGAGAAATATCTCGAAGAACGTGACTTCCTTGGCTTGACATCAATGACGTTGACGATATTGATTCCGATGGCAATGCTGATGAAGTAGCTGGCGCCAATCAATTGGACAGCTTTGATTTAAGAGATATTCAAGTTGAAATCCCATGTGAACCATTTGCGGAGAAATTCAGTGCACAGCGGAGCTGTGCGGAGTTCGGCGGAGATGCCATACATACACTATATCTAGTGCGCTCATGGCTACTTAGATATGTATTGAACAATAGAAATGTAAATACAGCAAAGAGTGCTGTTTCGCTCACACGTATAGCGCATGTACGGAATCTCCGCCAAACTCCGCACAGCTTCGCTGTACACTGGATATCTCCGCAAATGGTTCATTTGGGATGCTACCAGATAATGAATGTTTACTGCCAAATGGAAACGTCTTGATTGAAAACAGCGACGACTGGGAAGCGATGAAAGAAGCGGCAATTAGAGCAAGAGTAGCGAATGAAAACCGAATTGGACTGGACGATGGTGATAACGAACCAGACCAGAATATTATTCTGCATAATTTGTACAGCCTTCAAACATCATTGTTTAATTGCATCAGCGCCAGCACTGATTCAGCTGAGGACTCGACGGCATTTCTTCCAATACACATTCCATGCGCTGCGCATACATTAAATTAAGTGGGTAAAACTGATTCTTTCGATGCATTAGTCAACTTCGAATATTCCAAAATGTACTACGATGTGATGAAAAAGTTAAATTCAATTTGGAATAAGACCACAGACAGCCGGAAGAGTTGTGAGTTAGTAAAGAGGATTTTGGGGCGCCGTATAACACAGTACGACACATTTTATTTTCTTGTGTCCCTGGAGAGCCCTTTACAGGTCTGAAAGAATTCCTCAAATAATGAAGAACTGCATCATTACTTTTTGAAAGTTAGCTCTCTTAAGCGATTTATTAAATTCGGCGTTTTCAGTGTTCAGCTTATTATCAAATGTACTTTGCATCAGAGAGTAAAATAAGCGTGATTCAAGCTCAAAACCGGTAGTCAAGATTTCATTTCGGTAGTCAAAAATTGTATTTTCGGTAGTCCAAATGAATGTGACACATACAAAAACAATACCCATTTTTCACATCAGATCCGAAGAGAGAGAAAGAGAAAGAGGAGAAAAACACATTCACCAGCTGATAAATACAAACAGTCTTAATATTTTGGAGAACAAGTTAGAATTGAATCATCATATCAATTCTGAGAAATACATTTCTTCGGTGACAGAGTTCTCTAGACTTTGTGTTCATCTTTATTCGGCTTCAGAAGCAACTCCAATCGGATGAATTGACACTAATCGCAATGAAATCGCACATCGACTCAATGCTAAGATCTTTGCATGGCATGCAAAATAACCAAAGTCCAGGAGGTTTTGAAAGGAATTTAGCTTCAAAATTGGTGCGTAAAGAGGATGAAGACCAAGTTTTCTTCAAATCAATTAAGCTCAAATTTGGAATATTCGGATGTAGGACGCGTCGAGCGCCAATGAATGTAGCTGATGTCCGTATAAACAGTTTGTTTGCTCTTTCTGATTTCCTGACCAATAGTTTCGTATTTAAGGGAGTTTTCTCGGAAGCGCGAGCATGCAAAGGTAGAAGATGACGACGAAGAAACTAATAACGATGGAAACAGCATTTTTGATTTCTAAATTCATGATTTGTCTTGATTTTCCTAAATTCATTTCACATTCATTACAATTAATGATGAAATTTATATACATTTTGATGTACGAAAAACCAAATATTAAATCTAATAAAACACTATGAAAAAAATGGTACTCAACAAAAAATTTTGTTAGTCAGAAAAATTTCTTATTTTACTCTCTGCTTTGCATGCCATTTACTCCCATTTCTCATGGTTTTACGCATATGATCACTTCTACAAAAATGTTCAGCGGACAATTTTACATGGAAATAGGCTTTCCAGATCCGAAATTTATCACTGATAGTGTCAAATATGGTCCGAAATGTCCAAAATGCCCGAAAATGTATGAAAATCACGAAAAATCGACTTTTCTTGAAAATTTATTCAAATATACACTTTTCAGGGTTGGTGTCTTGATGAAAATTTATTTTTTCTCGGAAATAAGGAGAGTCTTATCATCCAAAAATGCTCAAAAAAGACTTTTAGAGGTACCGAAAAAACCATCAGAAATGGGAGTAAATGGCATGCAAAGTAACTTTGACAATAAGCTGAACACTGAAAACGCCGAATTTAATAAATCGCTTAAACGAGCTAACTTTCAAAAAGTAATGATGCAGTTCCTTATTATTTGAGGCCTTCTTTCAGACCTGTGAAGGGCTCTCCAGGGACACGAGAAAAAAAACATGTGTCGTACTGTGTAATCAAACCTCATCGCATTCGCTGGAATCGAATCTACGATGTGGTAAGTGTTTTTTAATAATAGAATCAGTCTGTCAAAAAATTTATTTTCACATTTAAACTTTTGAAATTCCAGATAAAGGGCATTTTATCGATCGATGTATTGAAATTACGTGCAATTTGCACTGAATTGAAAATGTCGGGATTAAATGAAACTGACTACGATTTTCTCCGGGAATTCATTGCGGTTATCAAACCAATCGCAAACGGAATAACGTGTTTAGAAGGGGACAAAAATTTGTTCGGATTGTATCTGCCTAAGTTTCAACACGAGTCTGAACGAAATGAAATCTTCGGGCGAATTGGTATACTGTGAACCACTATTAGACGCTGTTATTGGTGGATTTACGAATCGATTTGCAGAGGTGATGGATCCAACTAATGTGCGTTCAGCTCCACAATTTATCGCAATGATAACTGACCCGAAGTATAAATTGAACTACATACCACCCTATGTTTGGGCCAGACAAAATGGTTTACAATGCATAAAAAATATGCTGTTAACTGCCACTGAACAGATTCTATCTGTGACAAATAAAGAGAATGTTCAAACTGTGCTGGTATTCTAACACCATTCCGCACACTTTGTTCGGAATTATTTCGAGCGATCAATTGTATTTTGGAAGGTGGGATCCAAACGTTCAATCAATGAAAAACAGACAAATCCATATATAACGTTTGGATCCCACCTTCCAAAATACAATTGATCGCTCGAAATAA
>NW_022596289.1:0-1766 GCF_009176505.1 Sitodiplosis mosellana | reverse complement strand
ACAATTCCACCTGTGCACGTGTGGATAGCTTTGCGTTCCACATCATACACTCCCCGAAATAATTATAGCCGCACTATCATTTTCTCAGTTTTCATAAAAATAAACGCAAATATTGTCGCAGTTTTATTATATTGTTTTACTAAGGACCGTTTACGAATACATCACAAACAGATTTACCCAAAAGGATGTCATATTTTCTATTTTTTTGTGATTTTTCTGTTTTTGACGTGATGAAAGTGTGAAATAATTATAGACGCACCCACAGTTTTATGCAAAAAATGCGGACTATTGATATGTTTCTGATTTGTATTAATATTATTTATTGTTTTGGGTGCCTTTTAGAGCATTTCTGCATTTTTACAATTATTCTTAAAGGTTTTGGACACCCTGAAAACGGCCAATCGGCCATGGTATATGAGCTCCGATTCATGTGTGGGAAAAAGTCGGAAAATTCCACTAAAGGTGATTGTAAATGGATACAAAACCAACTGATATTTAAAGGATGGAACTAAATACAAAATATTATGCAAAAAAATCGGTAAAAATTCTTGGCATTCTGGCCAAAATAAGCAAAATGGCCGCCATAACCTCAAAAAAAATCACGGAGTGGCCATTTTTTTGGACATTTTTGAAATAATTTCAAATATTTTCACTAATTTTGTATTGAACATAATAAAATCGTCAATGCTGGATGTGATGAGCATATTTTAAGGTGTCTTACACATTTGATAAGACCTTTCTACTGTTTACAACAACTTTACAGATTCTTCGTCAAATCGGCGTTCATAGAAACCCTTCCTTAAGTAATTAAATCATGCTAATATTCTCCAAAATCATATTGAAAGTTTATATTCAACGTATCCGCATCCAAAAAACAATCTTACAAAATATTTTCATTCCAAAAAGTAGTTTTATGCACATTTTCTTGCACCTATAATTTTAGCCAATGTTGGTACTGATTTATGATCGGTAGAATTTGCTTACTGTGTATTGCTGATTTCTAAAAACTTCCTCAACGCAATCTTCATTGACGATTTTATTATGTTCAATACAAAATTAGTGAAAATATTTGAAATTATTTCAAAAATGTCCAAAAAAAATGGCCACTCCGCGATTTTTTTTGAGGTTATGGCGGCCATTTTGCTTATTTTGGCCAGAATGCCAAGAATTTTTACCGATTTTTTTGCATAATATTTTGTATTTAGTTCCATCCTTTAAATATCAGTTGGTTTTGTATCCATTTACAATCACCTTTAGTGGAATTTTCCGACTTTTTCCCACACATGAATCGGAGCTCATATGCCATGGCCGATTGGCCGTTTTCAGGGTGTCCAAAACCTTTAAGAATAATTGTAAAAATGCAGAAATGCTCTAAAAGGCACCCAACACAATAAATAATATTAATACAAATCAGAAATATATCAGTAGTCCACATTTTTTGCATAAAACTGTGGGTGCGTCTATAATTATTTCATACTTTCATCACGTCAAAAACAGAAAAATCACAAAAAAATAGAAAATATGACATCCTTTTGGGTAAATCTGTTTGTGATGTATTCGTAAACGGTCCTTAGTAAAACAATATAATAAAACTGCGACAATATTTGGGTTTATTTTTATGAAAACTGAGAAAATGATAGTGCGGCTATAATTATTTCGGGGAGTGTATGATGTGGAACGCAAAGCTATCCACACGTGCACAGATGGAATTGTAATTTTACCAATTGTTTGACATTGTTTTCTTGAAAAATGTGTGCGATAATATT
>NW_022596288.1:0-3328 GCF_009176505.1 Sitodiplosis mosellana | reverse complement strand
ACGTTACAAGTTCTGAAAAATTTCAATCACCCAGAGCAATTAAAGTACCAACTGTACGGTTGATGACAAAATATCTCAGAAAATGGCAGAAATGGACCGAATCCTTGCCGATCAAACGTTAAAAGATGATCGTGTGATAAAACGCTAATGTTTCTTCGATGTGATAAAACGCTAATTATTGCATCTTTATTCATGATACTTGTATGTAAAGAGTATGATAAGTAATCATTGATAACACATTCCATTTGTAAAATTATGTTTCTTTTTTTTATAAATTTCTTGCAATTATTTTCTTTTACCAAAGCAACAACCGTACAAACATCGTGATGTATCTGATTGAATAAGCGAGAATCGAATGATAAACGAATCGTATGACGTGAAATGGCAAGAGCTGAAAAATGGAATTGAGTTCAATGGGCATTTGAAATCTGTTTTGTTAATTTATATTAGATAAACCAAAATGAAGAGCTTATGAACTACCAACTATGCTTGGTGTATCGAAGTACTTCGGATTCTACCTGCCGGATTAATGCACCCTTCAGCTATTAGCATTTGAAAATTACCGTTTTTTCGTATTCTCACTAAGTAAGTAGATCATTTGGTTCGAATATTTTCTATATCCAAATGAACGAGAAAATGTACGTTGACCACAGTTGGAAAGAGATTGTTGAAGCGGTAAGTTGTGTCGCTTAATGTCTTGCTTTAAAAATTGACATTCAATCGCAGTGACTCAGTTTGGCTTTAAAAAGTGAAGAGAACAATTCGAGAATTCATATATTTACAACTGAACAAACGAACTAAACTTTATTCATAATTTTACAGAAATATCGAAGAATTGATGACAAAATGAAATTACCGGATCTAAACATCGACTGTCTGGAGAATATATTGGAGTATTTGGAGTTCGGCGACTTTTTAAGTGCAGCAAGCTCAAACAAGCGACTGAACAAAGCTGCCAATTTCATTTTCGTTCGAAAATATTGCCAAAAGCCAGTAAACTTCGAAAAAATACATATTTCACGTTATCGATCGCTTCGAAATACAGATAGTATTAACTTTGGTGACTTGAAAAGCAGTTTACAATTCATCCGATGCTTCGGACACTTGATTTCCGAAATAAGATTTCTTCAAAGGCAATTTGATCTCGATCAACATGTTATAAATTACTTAAACGAATATTGTTCAGACTTTTTAACACATATGAGAATTATAGATGGTCTTAAGGGTTGGGAACATCTCCAGAAACCTTTTTCCAAAGTTGAAAAGGTAACTTTGATTAGATGTCATGTTGCTGACAACGAATCACTTAATAGATTATTCCCGAAAATGCTTGAATTAGACTGCAATTTAGGTAGCCACGAATTCCTTTCTGGCATTTCAAATCACTTTCCTAACTTGGAAAGTTTGATCATTGGTGATAGAAAATCCAGCGCTTCGTCATGCCATGATAGTTTAGCTCGCATTCTGCGCTTGAATCCACAACTCAAGTCATTGAATATCTATACAGATGACGTTCTCTTAGATTCAAGTGATTTCCAGAACGCAATTAGAACCTCAAAAAACCTTGAATCACTCAATTGTGGTGTGAATACATTGTATTCTAACCCTATTGATAGTGTAATACATTTGGAAAATTTGAAAGAATTTAAGATTTATTTTTGTAGTAATGACATTATTGAAATTTCCTTTTCATTTGGCCAACTTGAAAGATTAAACGTGGGATTTCCCAATGAATTGAACGCCGCGTTCTTCAGTTTCATCGAAAAACATCCTACCGTAAAATATTTGATCCTTCAAACTAACAATTTAAGTGCTATGGACCAGTTGAAAATAGCCAAATCACTACCGCTGCTTGCTAAAATTGAGTTCAATAGATGCACACTTTCAGCCAATGAAGCAGCTCAGTTCATGTCTAATTTCCAAAACCTAAAATACTTCACATTCAATATAAATGAGTTCGCTGCTCATGAAGATTTTCGGGCACTATTGAGTAATGATTGGGAATGTGAATTCAATGGATATCGTAGGATATCTGTGGAAAGATGTGTTGCCAGTGAGAAGAAACCCAAGATGAACTAAGCAAACAATCTTGGGAACAATAAGACAACAATGTGACATAAAATACGTTTTGATTCAGATTTGATGCCACAATTTTCTTTTTTCTGTACACCATTCGATATACAAATGTTTTAATCATGTATTCACAATAAAAACTATGATTTCATGTTTACTTTCTTCATGAATAAAGTGAAAATTGCAAAAAATTCTGTGTTTTTCGGTCCTTCACTCATCTGCCGTTTTCAATCCAAGATCCCTCTCCTCTAGCGATTTTTCAGAACTGTTTTTATTTTGCCAGGGAGAAACGGATTATTGGTCATAAGTTCACGATCGCCGAAAATGTAGTTTGGAAAAACTGTTGAAGAATCTTGTCACAAAATCAATTATTAAAATAGCGCCGAAAATGGTGTCAAATCAATTCTATAAACCCATACTCCTAGAAATTTTTCAATTTGAACTCAACCCACTTCAGGGCTATGATAATTAATTCATCACGAACTTTCTCATGTAGTACGCTGACTGAAGTGCTGAACTGCTTGCTTCGATTGAGTTCTATGGATTCAAACTTACAGCCAATGAAGCTGCTCAGTTCATGTCTAAGTTTCAAAACCTAGAATTCTTCAAATTTAAAATAAATGAGTTCGCCGCTTATGATAATTTTCGGACACTGTGAAATACTAGGGGAATTTAACTCTTACGAGTGCAGCATGTTTTCTGCCAGTTTGCTTGATTCGCGGAATTCGACGCGTTCGTTGTACGTACTGACGCGCACGGTCACAAGTTTACACAAGTTTGTTTATGGTTTTGTGCGTTTTTCAAGTTGTTATTTGACAACTAAAACGCGTTTCAAACTAAAAATCGGTTGTTTACGTGTATAAAGATTTTTCACATCCTTTCCAAAAGATCAAAGATTTATATAATTATAAAATGGACAAAGGAAATATTTTTAAAGAGCTGGAGAAAGTGTTGGAAGAAAAAGTTAATCCAGATATAATAAATGGAAAGACTGATGTGTGTCGTCCAGCTTCATGTTTGCACACGAACTCGCACAAGTTCGCGCATGTTGTTTTAATACGGAACTTATCAACTGAGTGAAATCATGCAAGTTCTCTGGTGAATGTAACAATTTCGTGCGCGTTTATATCATTTTTTTACAAGTTTTCACGTTGTTAAATCCCCCTAGGTTAAATAATGATTGGGAATTTTAATAAATAATAAATAATAATGCGAAATACATGAATATGAATATGTATGGGTATCAGTGAAAAGA
>NW_022596287.1:0-1219 GCF_009176505.1 Sitodiplosis mosellana | reverse complement strand
AATATTTACCTCTTTCCTAGTATCTCTTTCTATATGTGTGCTGAATAATCTGTTTGACTCTGTTGGACTCTTCGAATTGATCGTTTGTCGTCTGGATGAAAAAGAAAAATTGGATATTTTCAACTGATTTTTAGTTTGAATGAATCACGAGGAAGAATTTTTGAGCGACACAAGTTACTATTCACTACTGACATCGGTGTGCGCATTGTCGGCGTTCTATGATGAGAAACATTCAAACAAAATGAAGTACCAAATGCTAATACCTCAAAGTTATTGTCGTTCTAAAGGTAGGGTCTGTTCTTCCTTAATGTACTGAGTCCAAATCAGCACATTTTTTGGCTCATTTGCTTGGTAATGCTAAAAGGTTGTTTGAATTATCCTTTTCTTGGTAGTCAAATGAATATTCAGTTTTAGTCTAGAAACATTTAGGTGTATAGGTATTTAGAAATGATTTGACGCTATGTTCGGTTTGATCTTAATCAAAGGAACCGTAGAAACCATTTTCGTGTTCTGAAAACACTGTTTCGGAACCGTATAGATTATAGCTAAATAAATGATTTTTTAAAAGGGACCCAACAATAGTTTTTCCAAACACAGTTTTTGGAAATTGTGGGTTTGTGACCAATATTTTCATGGATGGACATCAATATTTTGAACATAAAAAGAGAACAGAGATATTTATTCAGCTCAACATATAGGCTCTGAGATGGATATGAAGTGGTGTTGGAATGATGAATATTTTTTGTAAATAGCTGCTGGTTTTATCAGCGTCATTTATTATAAAACGACATCGAATACCAAACATCAATTAACGAACAGGTCATTGAAGAAGCTCTTCGTTGCAATGGATGCATTCGGTATTGATTTTGAGGATGGATAAAATTATGTTTAATTTTTTGTATTGGAAAAATCGATTTCATTGAAGCAACTAGTGGAATGATAAGATGCCATCGATTTTCATTCATAGGGATTGAGGAGCGATGGGCTGATTATTTTCGTCTAATTCCCCTCGAGCGGAAGTCTAAGTTTTAGCCATATGTTAATTTGTCCATATAAATCAATGTGATTCCACCGCAGCTCCCAGCGTTTCATACAAAATCCACATGTAGACAGTCCAAAAAGCCGAAAATCGAGGAAAAAAAGTCTACAATTTGTATCGATTCTGATACAGAGTTCAGTGAACTCAATTTATTGATGTTATCGCCTCATCGAAATGCGC